>NC_083581.1:3942536-4132536 GCF_027579695.1 Neoarius graeffei
CCTCTCACTTGCACACTTACCCCCTCACTCACTCACTCACTCACTCACTCACTCACTAATACACTCACCCTCTCACTAATACACTCACCCTCTCACACACTCACCCTCTCACTTACACACTCACCCCCACTAACACTCTCACTCACTCACTCACTCACTCACTCACTCACTCACTCACTCACTCACTCACTAATACACTCACCCTCTCACTAACACTCTCACCCTTTCACTAATACACTCACCCTCTCACTAACACTCTCACCCTCTCACACACTCACCCTCTCACTTGCACACTTACCCCCTCACTAACACACTCACTCACTCACTCACTCACTCACTCACTCACTCACTCACTAATACACTCACCCTCTCACTAATACACTCACCCTCTCACACACTCACCCTCTCACTTACACACTCACCCCCACTAACACTCTCACTCACTCACTCACTCACTCACTCACTCACTCACTCACTCACTAATACACTCACCCTCTCACTTACACACTCACCCCCACTAACACTCTCACTCACTCACTCACTCACTCACTCACTCACTCACTAATACACTCACCCCCTCACTAACACTCTCACCCTCTCACACACTCACCCTCTCACTTACACACTTACCCTTTCACTAACACACTCACTCACTCACTCACTCACTCACTCACTCGCTTGCTCACTCACCCTCTCACTAATACACTCACCCTCTCACTAACACTCTCACACACTCACCTTCTCACTCACACACTCACCCCCTCACTAAAACTCTCACACACTCACCTTCTCACTCATACACTCACACACTCACTAACACTCTCACACACTCACCTTCTCACTCACACACTCACCCCCTCACTAACACTCTCACACACTCACCTTCTCACTCACACACTCACCCCCTCACTAACACTCTCACACACCTTCTCACTCACACACTCACCCCCTCACTAACACTCTCACACACTCACCTTCTCACTCACACACTCACCCCCTCACTAACACTCTCACCCTCTCACACATTCACCCTCTCACTCTCTCACTAACACACTCACCCTCTCAGTAAAACTTTCAAACAATAACCCTATTTCCTTGTGACAGCTCAGTGATTAGTTATAATTCTGATTCCTCTTAGTTGTGTGTAATTTCACTAAATTAGTTGTAATTATTTATCCCTTCATACGAATTGATAGAACATTTAAATATCCTGCCGTTACACTGCTGATCCCACAATCAGTGAACATGATACTGGCTGAGAGATTGATCAGGATGTGTGTGTGTATGTGTGTGGTGGTGGGGACGTTCACAACAGAGATCAATGAGAATTGATTTAGCGCCAGTGGACTGCTACACTAACGACCAAACCTGCTGAACTAGCCTTTATGAATATTATCCCTGGCTACGATATAGAGGGTATCAATGAGCAATGGGTCTTTCATTGCACACACACACACACACACACACACACACACACACACACACATTCTTGTACTTCTATCTTTGTTGGAATCTCAATGACATAATACATTACCAAGACCCTTACCCTCACCTTAACCATCACAACTAAATGCCAAACCCCACCCCTTACCCTTCCACCCCTTACCCTTCCACAACTTACCCTTCCACGCCTCACCCTTCCACAACTTACCCTTCCACGCCTCACCCTTCCACTACTTACCCTTCCACCCCTTACCCTTCCATGCCTCACCCTTCCACAACTTACCCTTCCACCCCTTACCCTTCCACCCCTTACCCTTCCATGCCTCACCCTTCCACCGCTCACCCTTCCACCCCTTACACTTCCATGCCTCACCCTTCCACAACTTACCCTTCCACCCCTTACCCTTCCATGCCTCACCCTTCCACAACTTACCCTTCCATGCCTCACCCTTCCATTACTTACCCTTCCACCCCTTACCCTTCCACGCCTCACCCTTCCACAACTTACCCTTCCACTACTTACCCTTCCACCCCTTACCTTTCCACGCCTCACCCTTCCATGCCTCACCCTCCCATCTCTTACCCTTCCACACCTCACCCTTCCACAACTTACCCTTCCACGCCTCACCCTTCCACAACTTACCCTTCCACCCCTTACCCTTCCATGCCTCACCCTTCCACTACTTACCCTTCCACCCCTTACCCTTCCATGCCTCACCCTTCCACAACTTACCCTTCCACTACTTACCCTTTCACCCCTTACACTGTCAGAAATAGGGGTACAGTAGGAGTCCATTTCTGTCCCCCAAGGTACAGTCTATACTAATGTACCTCCTAGAGCTCATTATTGGACCTCAAGGTAACTGTGTGTACCTTTTTCGGGACAAAAAGGTACAAATATGGTCCCAAGTAGTATCTAAAGGGTACAAATAAGTACCTTAGAAGGTACTGCTCCAGTGACAAGCCATTGTACCCCAAAGGTACAATAATGTACTTTATTTTCTGAGAGTGTACCCTTCCACGCCTCACCCTTCCATCTCTTACCCTTCCACACCTCACCCTTCCACCCCTTACCCTTCCACTCCTTACCCTTCCATGCCTCACCCTTCCACCCCTCACCCTTCCACGCCTCACCGTTCCACAACTTACCCTTCCACCCCTTACCCTTCCACGCCTCACCCTTCCACACCTCACCCTTCCACAACTTACCCTTCTATGCCTCACCCTTCCACTACTTACCCTTCCACCCCTTACCCTTCCACGCCTCACCCTTCCACAACTTACCCTTCCACTACTTACCCTTCCACCCCTTACCTTTCCACGCCTCACCCTTCCATGCCTCACCCTTCCATCTCTTACCCTTCCACAACTTACCATTCCACCCCTTAGCTTAACCCTAAAACTAAATCTTAAACCTCAAACAGCACTTTGAAGAAGTGAGGACCAGCCAAAACATCCTCACTTCCTAAAAAGTCTTGTCCATAAAGGTTAGCATTTATTTTTCTCAAATATGAAAAATGTGGGGGGCGGCATGGTGGTGTAGTGGTTAGCGCTGTCACCTCACAGCAAGAAGGTCCGTGGCCGGCGAGGGCCTTTCTGTGTGGAGTTTGCATGTTCTCCCCGTGTCCGCGTGGGTTTCCTCCGGGTGCTCCGGTTTCCCCCACAGTCCAAAGACATGCAGGTTAGGTTAACTGGTGACTCTAAATT
This sequence comes from Neoarius graeffei, assembly GCF_027579695.1. NCBI lineage: Eukaryota > Metazoa > Chordata > Actinopteri > Siluriformes > Ariidae > Neoarius > Neoarius graeffei. The sequence goes on from NC_083581.1 coordinate 3,945,687, forward strand.
GAGCGTAGGTGTGAATGTGACTGTGAATGGTTGTCTGTGTCTATGTGTCAGCCCTGTGATGACCTGGCGACTTGTCCAGGGTGTACCCCGCCTTTTGCCCGTAGTTAGCTGGGATAGGATCCAGCTTGCCTGCAACCCTGTAGAACAGGATAAAGCAGCTAGAGATAATGAGATGAGATGAAAAATGTGAAATTATCCATTATATTTAAGCATTATGTGCTGGAAAAAAGAACTTTCTTTTGTTTCTATTTCATGCATAGTGTCCATGGTTTTTGTTTTTTGCATTAAATACAACATAATGCAATTAATAAAACATGACATGTTTCTGTGATGTATTTTATTTCTCTCATGTAACATAAATTTACCAATGTTTTATTTAATTATTTATTACTAATTAAAGAATGATAATGATGTCACTTTATTTAATAATAATAATAATAATAATAATGGGCGGCACGGTGGTGTAGTGGTTAGCGCTGTCGCCTCACAGCAAGAAGGTCCTGGGTTCGAGCCCCGTGGCCGGCGAGGGCCTTTCTGTATGGAGTTTGCATGTTCTCCCCGTGTCCGCGTGGGTTTCCTCCGGGTGCTCCGGTTTCCCCCACAGTCCAAAGACATGCAGGTTAGGTTAACTGGTGACTCTAAATTGAGCGTAGGTGTGAATATGCGTGTGAATGGTTGTCTGTGTCATGTGTCAGCCCTGTGATGACCTGGCGACTTGTCCAGGGTGTACCCCGCCTTTCGCCCGTAGCCAGCTGGGATAGGCTCCAGCTTGCCTGCGACCCTGTAGAAGGATAAAGCGGCTAGAGATAATTAGATGAATGAGATGAATAATAATAATAATTAGTTCAATTTATATGGCGCCTTTCTCACACCCAAGGTCACTTTATAATTAGGGAAAGGGGGAAAAAAGTGTCCACCAAAAGAGGGTCAGGATGTAATTCCAGTGGCGTAGTTGCCCACAGTCCCAAAAAAAGGTGCATGAAGATAAATCCCACACTGCCTGCACAGCTGCTGTGACACTGCCAGGCAACATCGCTCGGAACACCACACCATGGATCTACAAAGTGAGCACCACCACACAGAGCGCTGGACAACCCCGATGTTAAAAAAGCAATGAGTTCACTGCAGTCCATAGCGAGGAGCACAGGCACCACCCACGGAGGACCAACGCCTGAAGGGAACCAATGCCCAAAACTGGGTCCAGTGCTAAGCCACAACTGTAGGACAAAACATTAAAAAAAAAATCATCAAACCATACAAACACAAAGAGAAGTACAAAAGGAGAAAAAAAAAGAAAAATAAAAAGCTCAAGTGAGAAGCGGCAGCCAAAATGCGCACAGCGTACTCTCAACTGGAAACAGAAAAATCCCTTTCGATTTACTTTTATCCCTTTAGAGTTACATTGACTGTTGTGAATCATCCCCAAAACAAGTTAGTTCTTGTTCTCGCTTATATTATAGCAGCTATAAACAGTCATTCCATCACCAGTCTCTTTTTTCTCTCTTGAAGTTGACAAGACAGAAAAAAACCCACAGCTTGTCACATTACCGAGAAACAGCAAATAAGTGTAACCTCTTCTGTCCTGAAAATGTCAGAGATAAAAGTTACAGCTTTATCTCTGACACTGGAGACTCCTTCCAGAAAATGTCACCTAAACAGAGTTGTCCTTACAGAAAACTTCACCTTTCAATGATTTTTAAAATCTGTTTATTATTAGAAAATGAATCTACACCTTCTGACCAATCAGAACCCAGAGTTCATCAGTGCTGTTGTGTAAAGTTGTGTAAATGACCATGTCCACCTTGATATGTAATTTGAAAACGTACTGTAGAAGTTTGATACGTGTGTGTGTGTGTGTGTGTGTGTGTGTGTGTGTGTGTGTGTGTGTGAATTTCTAACACTGTGATGTACAAGATAAAGCATGTTTAGCGACTTCCCTGCATTACATGTTTAAAAACCAGTGCAAATATTTTTGCAAAGATTGTGTTAAAATCTATGTCTTTGTCCTTAAACATTTCAAGACATTTAAGCATTTTACACACACACACACGGATGTGGATGAATTCAGATGAAAATATGAAAAATTTACTCATGCCCATGAATGAAAATTTATAAGGAAATGTACAAAATCAATATTTTATGCTACTTATTGTACCTCGTCTTTATTACAAACCTATTCAGGAGCAAGCATTAAACATTAACGCTGTCAGGAGAGAGAGAGAGAGAGAGAGAGAGAGAGAAGAGAAGCCAAGCTTGGTCTCCTAAAGTGGCTGTGTTTCATTCGTGTTTAAAGCTGCTGGGTTCTTTTTTTTCCGATTTTAGGCAGGAAGCCATTTTTAAACAAGAAAGTGAGGGAAGAAAAGACGTTTTGATAGATTGAACAATCTGAAGTGCCAAGCTGCTGTCAACATAAATAGCAATAAAAGAAGTGTGGAAAAATGTTCTGAACAGGAGTTTTCAAGGTTACAGCCCATAGCGATGATTTGAAGGTGTGACACTCCTTTTTCTGGTTACGCAAGACAGGATGCTGTGTATATGTGTGTGTGTGTGTGTGTGTGTGTGTGTGTGTGTGTGTGTGTGTGTGTGTGTGTGTGTGTGTGTTGACTGACTGGAATTCAGTATAAACACGTATAAACACATACAACTCCAAAAATATTTAACATTTAAAGACAATAAGCAAAAGAACTGGAAATAAAATCAACAGAGGGCCTAAAGCACACCCGCATGCCATGCTTTACCTTCCAAGGTCTTCTGTTTGCATTTTTCTCATGACCCCAGTACATTTGGTGAAATATAAATGATCTATGTTTTTGTTCCTTGGATCTTTCCAAAAAACAATTCCTGATCCACTTGAAAACTCCGGTTTGCTTCGACCAAACCTTCAAACTGGCGCTCAGCTGTCAACACTGCACACCAAGAAACGTGATTGGTTCATGTTACTTCCTGTTTCCATATTGGTGATGGAGGGTGGAAGTTTTGTTGCAGTCAGTGGCAAAGTCAGAATGGTGCATCAATGTACAAAACCAGACTTTTAAAGGATTTAAGCTGTGTAATTTGCTCAAACGCAGCATCCAGGAAATGCTTTTCTTCACCACTTTTACAATTGTACTAAAGTCAAACTAAAAAACAGTGAAAGGATGAACCTTGTGCCATACATCATGAAAGTGACATATGCAAACTTAAAATTATAAGCTCCGCCCACAATGAAGCCCAGAATTGGTCCTCAAGGATTTGGACTAAGTGTGAAAATGACCTGAATGACCTCTTTGCTTTTAAAGCCTCGATAAGGTAATATTATAATATCATGGTTAATAGTGAGGAATTAAATAATTCATCCCTAACTGTTGTAATTTCATAAGTAATTATAGCATAATTACCTGGCTCCTGCAGGGGGTACTTCATGAGACCTACTTGCTCCTGAAAGATGTAGGGGCCTTACGAATGAAAGAACCTGACAACTTGCAGTTCACGGGAGAGCCTGGAACTCTCGAGGCTGGACTGGCCAGTTGTAGACCCTCTGCTTTTCCCTTTTGGCTGCCTGCATGTGCTCCTGTATGATGTGCGCCACCCTCTCAATCCACTCTTGCATCTCCTGGATGTAGTCAACAAGGGAGCAGAATGGGGATGGCTGGTACTCCCAGGCTTCCCTGACAGTGTCCAGTAGGCCCCTGAGCCATCAGCCAAAGAGGAGTTTGAAAGGCATAAACCCCATGGAGGCCTGAGGAGTCTCCTGCACAGCAAAGAGGACATAGGGGAGGAGCAGGTCCCAGTTCCAGCCATCTTCATCTACCATCCTTCTCAGTTTGAGGGGCTGGTTGAACCTCTCCACAAGGCCATAAGTTTGAGGGTGGTAGACTGAGGTCTTGAGATGTTTGACCTGCAGCAGCCTACACAGGTCTGCCATGAGCCTGGATACAAAGGGGATGCTTTGGTCCATGAGCAGGTCCTTGGGGATCCCAACTGAGCTGAATAGGAGCATCAGTTCTCTGGCAATGTTTTTTGACATAGCCTTGCAGAGAGGAGAGGCACAGTCTCTGGGTATTGTGAGGCATAATCAACAATCACTAGGATGTACTCATGGCCCCAGATGGACTTGGGCAGCAGCCCTATGAGATTGATTGATTGATTGATTGATTGATTGATTGATTGATTGATTCCAAACAGTAACGAAGAGATAGATAGATAGATAGATAGATAGATAGATAGATAGATAGATAGATAGATAGATAGATAGATAGATAGATAGATAGATAGAAATAATAAACAAAACATCGTCATAAACAAACAGAATAGCGTAGCCACAAGGCAGTAACATAATAATGTTCGGAAATGATTAGGAAGAAGTAAATAACATCAAATCCTAACCCTCTATACCACTGCTAATCAAATGTCACTTTCCGCCATAATAAACTCTCGTCTCTCTCGTCTCGTCTTCTTCCGCTTTATCCGGGACCGGGTCGCAGAGGCAGCAGTCTAAGCAGGGAAGCCCAAACTTCCCTTTCCCCAGACACCTCAGCCAGCTCCTCGGGAAGAACACCGAGGCGTTCCCAGGCCAGCCGAGAGACATAGTCCCTCCAGCGTGTCCTGGGTCTTCCCCGGGGCCTCCTCCCGGGGGGACATGCCTGGAACACCTCCCCAGGGAGGCGTCCAGGAGGCATCCGAAAAAGATGCCCGAGCCACCTCAGCTGATTCCTCTCGATGTGGAGCAGCAGCGGCTCTACTCCGAGCTCCTCCCGAGTGACTGTGCTTCTCACCCTATCTCTAAGGGAGCGCCCAGCCACCCTGCGAAGGAAACTCATTTCGGCCGCTTGTATCCGCGATCTTGTCCTTTCGGTCATTACCCAAAGCTCATGACCATAGGTGAGAGTCGGAACGTAGATCGACCGGTAAATTGAGAGCTTCGCCTTTTGGCTCAGCTCCTTCTTCACCACAACGGACCAGTAAAGCGACCGCATCACTGCGGAGGCTGCACCGATCCGCCTGTCGATCTCACGCTCCATCCTTCCCTCACTCGTGAACAAGATCCCGAGATACTTAAACTCCTCCACTTGAGGCAGAACTTCTCCACCAACCTGGAGAGGGCAAGCCACCCTTTTCCGGTCGAGAACCATGGCCTCGGACTTGGAGGTGCTGATTCTCATCCCAGCCGCTTCACACTCGACTGCAAACCGCCCCAGTGCATGCTGAAGGTCCTGGTTTGAAGAAGCCAACAGGACAACATCATCCGCAAAAAGCAGAGATGAAATCCTGTGGTTCCCAAACAGGATTCCTTCTGGCCCCTGGCTGCGCCTAGAAATTCTGTCCATAAAAATTATGAACAGAACCGGTGACAAAGGGCAGCCCTGCCGGAGTCCAACATGCACTGGGAACAGGTCTGACTTACTGCCGGCAATGCGAACCAGACTCCTGCTCCGTTCGTACAGGGACCGGACGGCCCTTAGCAAAGAGCCCCGAACCCCATACTCCCGAAGCACCCCCCACAGAATACTACGGGGGACACGGTCGAATGCCTTCTCCAGATCCACAAAGCACCTGTGGACTGGTTGGGCAAACTCCCATGAACCCTCGAGCACCCTATGAAGGGTATAGAGCTGGTCCAGTGTTCCGCGACCAGGACGAAAACCGCATTGTTCCTCCTGGATCCGAGGTTCGACTATTGGTCGAATTCTCCTCTCCAGTACCCTGGAGTAAACCTTCCCTGGGAGGCTGAGAAGTGTGATTCCCCTATAATTGGGGCACACTCTCCGGTCCCCTTTCTTAAAAAGAGGGACCACCACCCCATAATAAACTATATATACAAAAGAAAACAAAAGCAACAAAAAAAAAACATACCAACATTCCAAGGCATACCAACATGGTATAATATCAACCAAATCAAATCATATATACAGATGCTTATGTTAAACATATATACACACATACAATACATATATACAGTACATACATATACACATATACACATCCATGCCCACCCATGCAAAGGGGACCTTGATGATAGGAAGGGGAATGAAGAGGGCAGGGGCTGGCCTGTAAGGGGAGGTCTGCTGGCACTAGGGACACCGCTGGCAGAATTTGCATACCTCAACCACCATTCCTGGCCAGTGGAACCTGTCCTGGATCTTTTCTAGGGTATTCTGGGATCCCAGCTGGTGGCCTACTGGGTGGGCGTGGGCCAGGTGCATGACAGAGTCAATCTTTGGCCTGGGGATGATGAGGAGATCGTAGGGCTCACCCCAGTGATTGCAGTGGTAATACAGTAATCCCTTCTTCACCAAAAAGTAGACCATGGGCAGGTCCTGGTTGGGGTGTAGGCTCTCCCCATCAACCTGTAGTACCTGGCCCTAGCAGTGCTTCATCTGTTCATCCTCATTTTGCTCCCTTCCAAAGTTTCCTTCCCTTATGGCCTGTTGGGATAGGGCAGAGAAAGGGTTAAGAGGTAGGGAGGGCTCACCTTCAGCTTCACCTTCTGCAGCTGCTGTCTCTTGCTTGGCCAGGAATGTGGTCCCAAGGGCAGCTAGCAGGGCATGCTGTGGCAACTACTGTGATCATCTGGAGCTCTGCCTCCTCCTTCTCTGCTCTGGGGCAGCCATGGTGGCAAGAAACCCTGGCTAGTCTCTACCTATGCAGAGAGGCATAGGGAGATCAGGAATTAGTCCAACCATTACTCACCTCTTCAGCCCCCTTTCTGGACTTCTGGAGCATCTCCATGAACCCAGGTGATGACCAGGTTTCCACAGGGTTGAGAGGTACTGGTCAGAGCAGAGGGACCAGCCAGGGTAATGGCACTCCCTGAATCCAGGAGCACAGGCACTGGAACACCAGTTAGCCTGAGAATGATGGTGGGGCCCTGCGGCTGGAGGCCTTGTGTGAAGAGTGCACCCTGCCAACCAGGGCTTGAAGGGGCTAGTGGTAGCATGGTACTCCAGGTCTGTGGCCATTGTCTCATCCTGAAGTGAAGGAGGTGGTAGGGGTTCCTCCTGTGCCCTCTGAGGTGTACCTGGCTTCTGGCTGCCAGGGTAGCAGAGCTTATGCTGGAATGGAGTCCTCTTCCCCCCCCCCCCTCCCCATCTCCAGTATGGCTAGTGCACACTCTAGTATGACAACCATGTCCCTGGGGGTCCAGACCACTTTCAACCCCAAGGCTCACCACTCTTCCCCCAGGAGGCCCCACAGGAAATGGTTGAGAGCAACCCACTCCATGATCTCTGCAGGGGTTATCTGGTCAGATTGGAGCCACCTCCAAGCATTTGCAGGAGGAGATCTGTATGTGTTCTGGGCTCCTGGCCTGGCCAATAACTCCAGTGATGAAACTTAGAGGCGGCTTGGTGGGGGAGGGCCTGCAGCGGGCCAGGATCTACTACTTGAGTACACTATAGTCCTCCATTTTGACCAGTGGGAGGGCATGGTAGGCCCCAAGGAATACCTGCAGATAGGGAGAAGACGGCTGATGGCCCACCATCGTTACACTAGTGTTCCTGGGATAAGCTCAGAATCCAAGACCAGGATAAAGCACTTCATTATTATGATCGTGTAAGAAAAAAAATCTGGACTGTTTCCTCTCAAGGTTTCTTTCTCAGGGAGGTTTTCCTCATCACTGTCACATCTCAGCTCGCTTATTAGGAATAAATATAAATCTATACACACATCTGCAATTCTGTGAAGCTGCTTTGTGACAACTTTCATTGTTCAAAAACAACTTACAGTATGTCAAGTTTGCACATGAAATTGATGCAATTCTTCTGTACAGGAAATTAAAATAAAAATTACTCAGGCTCTTTCTGCCGTAAACGGTGGTCTGTGTGTGTGTGTGTGTGTGCATACCCTGTGAGTATCAGAGACATTTTGCCCTAGATCATAGTACATCTCCCAATCTCTCCTCATGAATGGTGTGTTTTAACGGAGCATTACGCAGAGATTCTCTGCCAGGATTAAACAGCTCAGTGATGGGTGGAGGAAAATGATTCGAACCGACAGCATCTCTCAGGATGTATGTCCCTCTGGGATGGAGAGAGAGAGAGAGAGAGAGAGAAAGAGAGAGAGAGGTGTTAAGGCTCAGTGACCAGAGGCATGGCTCAGTGAAAACAGACATATGCCACAAATCACATGCTCAGAGAGAAACTACAAGTCCGAGAGAGAGAGAGAGAGAGAGAGAGAGAGAGGCTGGGAATACAACCAAAGAGGTGAAAGAGGTGAATAGCACACACGTGCGCGCACACACACACACACACACACACACTGTATTCACGTTATCGAGTGTTGCTTGTAGGATGGCTCTTGCGGGTGTGGCCTGTCCAGTATTTTTTAGTTCAGATGAACAGTAGTAGCTATACAGTATACGCTAAGTGTACTAACTACATACACACACCAGAGGCAACAGTGATCATTGCTTCTTCTATCCAAACTTTATTTTTCTCCATTACGTCTCTTTACACAATCAGGATCTCACTGCAGGTCAAGCTGTAAGTCTTCTTTCAGCTGTTCCCATTAGGGGTCGCCACAGCAGATAATGTCATAATGTCCCTCCATCTCCTCCTGTCCACCGTATCTTTTCCTGTAGCACCAACTGTCCTCATGGTCTCCTTCACCACATCCAGAAATCTCATCTTTCCTCTTTTCTTTCTACCTGCCAACTCCATCTCCAGTGTTCTTTTCCAAGCATACCCTAGATCTCTCCTCTGTACATATCCAAACCATCTCAATCTCGCCTCTCTCACTTTGCCTCCAAGCCATCCTACATGTCCTGTCCCTCTAATATACTTGTTTCTAATTCTGTCCAACTTTGTCACTCCCATTGAGAATTTCAGCATCTTCAGCACTGCTACGTACAGCTTGACAGCAGGTCAAAAGATATCAGAACACAAGTGCCACAGGATCAGTCCAAGGAATCATTCGAGTTGGTTTGTTGCTTTGTGAAATCAGATATAATTTGCATAGAAGTGAGAAAATGTCATAAAATGTTGCAACTCCGTGTTGCAGGCATAGAATACATAAAAAACAAATGACCATCAGTTGATTACTAGTGTGTACGTCATCTCATGTCATCTCATTATCTCTAGCCACTTTATCTTGTTCTACAGGGTCGCAGGCAAGCTGGAGCCTATCCCAGCTGACTAGGGGCGAAAGGCGGGGTACACCCTGGACAAGTCACCAGGTCATCACAGGGCTGACACATAGACACAGACAACCATTCACACTCACATTCACACCTACGGTCAATTTAGAGTCACCAGTTAACCTAACCTGCATGTCTTTGGACTGTGGGGGAAACCGGAGCACCCGGAGGAAACCCACACGGACATGGGGAGAACATGCAAACTCTGCACAGAAAGGCCCTCGCCGGCGATGGGGCTCGAACCCGGACTTTCTTGCTGTGAGGCGACAGCGCTAACCACTACACCACCATGCCACCCTGTGTACGTCATGTTACACAGTATTTGACTTGTGCCAGGACCAGACTACACAAATTCAGGCTGATTTTGATACAATTTTGACACAATTTCCAACATCGGGCCGAATATGAACATCAGGAACATCGAGAACAACAAACAGGCATTGTAGAATGACACAACCGAAGAACAGTGTTGTGGTATCTGGGACGCCCCACAACACTCCAACGAAAAGTCTAGCATGTCAGAATGATTTTATATTTTCTCACCTAGTTTGAGTAGCTGTGATTGACAGTTTCTTGACCTTCCTCACAAGGACATTATGTTACATTACATCATATCACATCACTGGTATTTAGCAGACACTCTTATCCAGAGCGACATACAACAAACCCAGAGCAGCCTGTGGAGTGGTTGGGGGTTAGGTGCCTTGCTCAAGGGCACTTCAGCCATTCCTGCTGGTCCAGGGAATTGAACCGGAGACTTTTTGGTCCCAAAGCTGCTTCTCTAACCATTAGGCCATGGCTTCCCCATGAATGACTGGGGGGGGGGGGGTGTTACAGGATGGTGTTACAGCGCTTACAAGATAACTCCTTTAAAGGTAATGATTCATGACATGAGTGATGATTGGTTGGGGAAACAATTATCATGTTGCTAATCTCTTGACCAAGACATGGCAAGAAGTTATGGCACTAATCTGACATGGTGACCATCATGAAAGACAAAAATATTGTGTTGTCTGATACTGGCATTACTCATAACTTGGAATTATGTTATTTGTGTGGAAATAAGGGGGGAAGCCCTGGCCTAATGGTTAGAGAAGCAGCTTTGGGACCAAAAGGTATCTGGATCGGGTCCCTGGACCAGCAGGAATGGCTGAAGTTCCCTTGAGCAAGGCACCTAAGCCCCAACTGCTCCCCAGGTTGCTCTGGGTGTGTTGTACATCACTCTGGATAAGAGCATCTGCTAAATGCCTGTAATGTGATGTAAATAATTGTGAAAAAATACTGGCTAACACCAAGCTAACCAGCTACCTGTGATGAGCAATATATAATTACCTCAGAACAGTGAACTGTAGAGTCAGTGTTATAGATTTAACGTGTATGTACAGGATAACTACTTTAAAGGTAACAAGTGCTGCTGTGTCTCCCGTTTACGCTGGGGGAGGCCATGTTGATTTGGCGTCACTTGCTGAACTCTGGGTTGAGGAAACTATTCCTGAGTTCCTGAATAGGAATTCCGAGTTATGTTTCCTAGTCAGAGGTTGGGGTTTTAGTTGAACGTAGCATTAGTTATGCATCTAACTTACAAATTAGCTTCTGAGCCACTCTCAGGTAAACTTGCAAGCAGTAGGTTAAACTGTCTCACGCTAAACATTATGCTAAATTCTAAATTAAATGCCTGATAGGTTTTTTTAGGATCTTTTAGAGGTTTGGTGCTAGCTTTCTAATCTTGCGAAACTAATCTTCTCAGATCTTTCTAATTTTAGCGAACATGCTCTAAAACAAGCTCTCTTTCAGTCGTACGGCTATGGCACCTTGAATTTTCATCCTGTTCCTCAGCAGTACCTTTTATATGCTCTGTTTACGTATCAGATGCTTTGGTGTGATGATTATTGTAGCTAATATTCAGCCATTATGAGAAATAAATCTGAGGATTTAAACCTCCTGCTGCACAATATGTGAGCAATGAGGGGAAGAACAGGTCATAATAAACGCCAGGCACTGATTAGACCACGAGAGTTATTTATGCGTGGCTCTAATATCCTCAGGACACAGTGTGTGTGTGTGTGTGTGTGTGTGTGTGTGTGTGTGTGAGAGAGAGAGAGAGAGAGAGAGAGAGAGAGAGAGAGAGCGATAGAGAGAGAGAGAGAGAGAGAGAATGTTTATGCAGCAAGCTCAGAGGAAAAGAACTGCTAAGCTTAATATGATCTTTATTATTTTTCAGAAAGTCTGGGCTTGGCACTCACTCTCTCTCTCTCTCTCTCTCTCTCTCTCTCTCTCTCACACACACACATACACTTGGCAAAACACCGGCGCCCTCAGTGCTGGAAGAGGAAGCGGCTACATACCAGAGGTGTGTTTTGAGAGAGAGAGAGTGTGTGTGTGTGTGTGTGTGTGTGTGTGTGTGTGTAGGGGGTGTTTCTCACACTCTGCCCACCATATGGTTCAGTCAGTGCAGGTCGTACATGTGTTTGTATAGAGAGCTTTTTAAAATAATAATAATAATAATAATAATAATAATAATAATATTATTATTATTATTTACTAGACATGTTCTAGGCAATAGTTACTAAGCTCTCCACCTCTTTTCATACCTCTATCACTCCTGCTTTCTGTTCTTTGTGTCATCCCTCACTTTTCCTCCCATTGGCTTCTGTTCATTTTTTGAGGCCTTACTGATTCTTGTGATTAAAAGCTCATGGTAAAATGTCAGTAAAGAAAGAAAGCACAACTTTATTCATCACGCACTTGTGAAATTTCCTCTCTGCATTTAACCCATCTGAAGCAGTGAACACACACGAGCAATCACACATACCCAGAGCAGTGGACAGCCATGCTAACAGCACCCGGGGAGCAGTCAGGGGTTCGGTACTGTACCTTGCTCAAGGGCACCTCAGCCCAAGGCCATCCCATATTAACCTAACCACATGTCTTTAGACTGTGGGGGAAACCGGAGCACCCGGAGGAAACCCACGCGGACACCATGCAAACTCCACACAGAAAGGCCCTCGTCGGCCTCGAACCCAGAACCTTCTTGCTGTGAGGCGACCGTGCTAACCACTACACCACCGTGCTGCCCAGGTAAAATGTCATTAGGTTATCAAACCTTACATAAATACGATATAACTTTTTCTCTGTCTTTCTTTCTTTCTTTCTTTCTTTCTTTCTTTTTTCATCCCTCCATCCTCCCATAATAATAATAATAATAATAATAATAATAATAATAGGGTGACACAGTGGTATAGTGGTTAGCACTGTCACCTCACAGCAAGAAGGTTCTGGGTTCAAGCCCAGAAGCCGACGGGGGCCTTTCTGTGCGGAGTTTGCATGTTCTCCCCATGTCTGCATGGGTTTCCTCTGGGTGCTCCGGTTTCCCCCACAGTCCAAAGACATGCAGGTTAGGTTAACTGGTGACTCTAAATTGACCGTAGGTGTGAATGTGAATGGTTGTCTGTGTCTATGTGTCAGCCCTGTGATGACCTGGCAACTTGTTCATAGTCATACCATAGTCCATACCCCGCCTCTCGCCCATAGTCAGCTGGGATAGGCTCCAGCTCACCCACGACCCTGAACAGAATAAGGGGTTATGGATAATGGATGGATGGATGGATGGATGGATGGATGGATGGATAATAATAATTGGGTCCTTTATTTTTCCTACTGATGATTAATGACATGTCCTGCAGAGTCCCTATATATAAATATATTGATGATTGTACCGTCTTCGAAATCATCTCACTATCAGGAACATCCACACTTCAAGAGGAACTAGACAGCATTCAACAATGGTCCATCAATAATGGAATGCGCATTAACTTAAAGAAAACTAAAGAATTGATTGTTTCCTTTTCTAAGTCGACGCCTCATTTTCAACCCCTTCAACTAGATGGTAACAACCTTGAAACTGTGAATGAAACAAAGCTCTTAGGCGTGTGGCTGTCATCAGACCTTAAATGGAACACTCACATCGAATTTATATTGCACGAAAGCAAGCAAGCGTCTCTACGCCTTGAGAACACTAAAACATAGTGGCGTTTGCTTAGCTGATCTCCGTCATGTGTATTGCAGTTTTGTTCACCCCATCGTTGAATATGCTCGTCCAGTATGGCACTCGTCACTGCCATCTTATCTGCAAGATCGTATAGAACAAGTCCAACGAAGAGCCACCAAAATCATTTTGCCTGGACTAAACTATAACGAACGATTGGATAAATTAAATCTACCCAAGTTGAATGACAGATGCGAATCCTTCTCGATGAATTTTTTTAAAATCAATATTGAACACTGGTAACAATATAGGAAGACTCTTACCTAATAAAAATGCAAGTAAATACTCATTACGTAACAAGAGAACTTTCGACCTGTATAATTGTAAGACAAAAAGATTTATGATAAGCTTTTTACCTAATCAATTGAGCAAATGGGATGCCATCTTCTAATGAATTGTCACAGTTTTAATTGTATTATATATATTTTATTTATTATATTATATTATATTGTAAATTCAAGTTTTTCAATTTTAATTGCAATTTGAATAAAGTAAAAAGAAGAAGAAGAAGAAGAAGAAGAAGAAGAAGAAAAGATGGCACCAACCCAGCATGCACAATTTGCAATCAACATCAAGAGACAATAGACCACCGAGTCTCAGGCTGCCCGGAACTTGCCAAAATAGAGTACATGCAAATGCACAATAAGGTAGCAGCGTGTCTCCACTGGACAATCTGCAAGCACTATAACATCAAAGTGCAAGACAAATACTACAAACCCGAACCATCAACAGTCACCAAAAATGAAGTGGCTACTATACTCTGGGACATACCGATCCAAACTGACAAAGAGATCATGGCAAACAGACCAGATACTGTAGTGAAAGACAAGAAGGAGAGAACTTGACTACTCATTGACATGTCGATCCCCACAAAAAGAAACACCTTCTTGAAACCAACAGAAAAATTCTCCAAGTAAACCAAGTAAAGACCTAAAAATAGAAATAGAGAGAATGTGGATCATGGAGAATCACTGGTCATATGTGCTCTTGGGCTCATCAAGAAGGGGATGGAAAAAGTACACCAGCAAAATCCCTGGGAACATCAGAATGGAAGAACTTCAGAAGATCATCCTCTTTGGAGGACCTTATCCATCAAGTAATCCATCACACCATTATGATTGCCCCAAGTTCAAGGGATGAACTCGGCTCCATAAGAGGAAAGAGCTGGACTTCAAGGATAATAATAGTAATAATAATAATTGGTTTAATTTATCTAGCTCCTTTCACAGCCCCAAGGTCACTTCACAAGGGAAAAAAATGCTCAGTTAAACAAAGGAGGAGGAAGAAAAGTATTAATGGAAAAGAAACGTCTTTAAACCAGATTTGAAGGTTGAGAAAGAAGAGCAGAGATAATGGAGAGATTGACGAAGAGAATTCCAGAGTCTGAGGGCCATGGCACTGAGGGACCTACATCCAAAGGTGGACAGTCTGGTTCATGGGATAGGAAGTAAGTGACCTGAGAGAACGAGAAGGAGAGAGAGTAGGAGGTCAGAAGCTCACTGAGGTAGAGGGGAGCCGGGTTATGTAGAGCTTTAAAGATGAGAAACAGTATTTTGAATTTTATCCAGGACAGAACCGATAACCAGTGTATCTGAGAGAGGATGGGACGATACGGGCTGAGCGTTTATTGTGAGAGAGAAAGAACTCTGGCTGACGAGTTTTGAATGTGCTGTAATTTTTTCAGGGAGGCCAATAAAGAGAGAGTTACAGTCATCAACATGGGACATAATGAAAGTCTGAAGCGGAGTTTGTGCATCATTGTTAGACAGGAATGGATGAAGGCGTGTGATGTCACAGAGGTGAAAGAAAGGCGTCTTGGTGAGACGTTGATTAATACGTTGATTTTACTCAGAACCCATTGATTTTACCGCTCCTACACGTTTTAAGGTTGAGTCACAAAACTTGGTGAATGGATTCAACAGTGAAAGTGCAGCACTGAACTGCTTTCATACTGATCACACTCATCTATCTCACCCTTTTATTCCTGTATTCATCCCTCCATCCTTCCAGAGCGATCCACTGATTTTATGATTCCGTAAACTTTTCAGGTAGAACTGATAAACTTCATCTGTAGAGTCGACTTCTGAGATCAATCAAGCAATCTGTCTGTCTGTCTGTGTCAATGTTAATATCTAAATTCCCCATCAATTTCATTTCTGTCTCTCTGTTTGTCTCTCTGTCTTTCCATCTGTCTCTCTCTTTTTGTCTGTCTGTCTGTCTCTCTGTCTCTCATTCTGTCTCTCTCACTATCTCTCCATTTGTCTCTTTGTCTTTCCATCTGTCTGTCTGTCTGTCTGTCTGTCTTTCCATTTTTTTTTCTTTATATCTGTTTTTCTTTCTTTTTCTTTGTCTAGCTTTCTTTCCCTCTCTCTCTGTTTGTCCTCTGTCTTTCCATCTGTTTCTTTCCATCTGTCTCTCTCTTTTCATCTGTCTGTCTGTCTGTCTGTCTCTCTCTGTCTGTCTCTCACTAGCTCTCTCGCTGTGTCTGTCTTTCCATTTGTCTCTTTCTCTTTTGTATGTCTGTCTGTCTGTCTGTCTTTCCGTTTGTTTTTCTTTATATCTGTTTTTCTTTCTTTTTCTCTTTGTCTAGCTTTCTTTCCATATCTCTCTCTGTCTCTCTCTTTCCATCTGTCTTTCTTTCCATCTGTCTCTCTCTTTTTATCTGTCTCTCTCTCTGTCTCTGTCTTTAAATCTGTCTCTTTCTCTTTTGTCTGTCTGTCTGTCTGTCTGTCTGTCTGTCTTTCCTTATATCTGTTTTTCTTTCTCTTTTTCTCTTTATCTATCTTTCTTTCCATCTTTCTCTCTTTCTCTTGCTCTCTGTTTGTCTATCTGTCTTTCTTTCCATCTGTCTTTCTCTTTTCATCTGTCTGTCTGTTTGTCTGTCTGTCTCTCCCTCTCTGTCTTTCCATCTGTCTCTTTCTCTTTTGTCTGTCTGTCTGTCTTTCCTTATATCTGTTTTCTTTATATCTGTTTTCTCTCTGTCTTTCCTTCCATCTATCTCTTTCTTTCTGTCTGTTTTTATTTCTCTCTCTCTCTCTTTTATTTTACTTCCTGTTTAAAATTGATTCAAAGAATTGTGTGAATTGGTAATGATGTTGCATTGTTATCAATTATATGACAACAAACTCGAACCTTAAAACTGAATTGAAGAGAAGAATGGTGGAAACTATAAATAAATAAATAAATAAATAAATAAGATCCAAGCTGACCTTCAAGCACAAGGTGTTTTTCAGCAGTTTTAAGATGCATCTTTTGCTGCTATCTGAATAAAAATGAGACCCAAAAAAGAGAAAACCCAGGACACACACACACACACACACACACACACACACACACACACACACACACACACACCTCTTCTTAGATTTAGCTAAAATGTGTGTTGAAAAGTTACAGTGCTTCTGGGACAAAACAAAATGTCACCTACAGTAAATTATAACAACTTTATAAAACAATTTTTAAGGAAAAAACTCGATGCCTGCAGCATGGAGAAGGATTCACATAGCTGAGTGTGTGTGTGCGTGCGCGTGTGTGTGTGTGTGTGTGTGTGTGTGTGTGTGTGTGTGTGTTGGAGGGGTTTTGCTGCCTCTGGAACTGGACTTCAATCTGTCATGAAAGAGACACAGAAAACTGATAATGACACAAAACAAACCTTGAAATGCAGCTCAGAGTACGGACGAGAACAAAACACTGGACTGGATGGGTTTGAAGTTCTGAACTAATTCCCTTTTTTAAAAAAAAACAGTTGAGAGAAAGAACCTGTTACTTCTGAGAGAAAAGAAGTATTTTTTATGTTTATGTTGGAAATGTTAAATTTAAATGTACAAAGGTTTTATAAAGCTACTATGTTTATTCTTGTTACATTTATTTGTTTAATTGCAACATGAAACAATGGGTGCCAATAATTTTAGTGCTCGCTATAGACAGACAGGCAGACAGACAGGTTCTTATGGTGAGAAAGTGGTGAACAAGAATATTGTATTGCATTTTTCATTTAAGATTTAATATTACATTTATTTATATGTTTGTTTCACTGATCCAACAAAGGGTGCCAATAATTTTGATGTTAGGTAGATAAACAGAAAATAAGACAGACAGACAGACAGACAGACAGACAGTTATGGCAAGCTACCACAAATTTTTATTTCTTTTAAATTTACAAAATTTAAATAAAGCTGTACTTCAAAAATGTATTTATTTGTTTATGTTGATTGCACAAAGGGTGCCAATAATTTTGCTGCTCATTATAGACAGACAAACTGTTACATACAACAAAGGGTTATTACATTACATTTCATTAGATTACATGCATTATTTTTCATATCTTTCTTTCTTTTTTGTCTGTCTGTCTGTCTGTCTGTCTAGTCGAACAAAAAAAAAGCGTGCCAATAATTTTGGTACTATATAGACAGACAGACTGTTACATACAACAAAGGGTTATTAAACTTAATTTGATTAAATCTATCTATCTATCTATCTATCTATCCAGTGTGTTTATATTCAATATAATTTCTTTCAGTAATATGTTCTCTTTTTACACAAACTAACCCCCCCACACACGTGGAGTTTGGACGCAGCTAAGTGCTAAACACTCCTCTGTATATTTTCAGTGTTTACACTATCGTCTTTTATCAGAGTTTGAATCGAATCTGCTGTTTATTGACTTTTTTGTTTGTTTGTTTTAATCTCTCTATCGTTGTGTGTCCGTGACGGCGCTCCCGCATTTCCCGCTGATCTCCACAGATCAGGCAGACAATCACACGATCACAAACTCCTGACTCGCTCTTTTCCCACATGCCCGTTACGCTAGCTGTTCCACAAGTGCTGAGCGGTCTGTCATTCTCACAGGGGGCGGGGCTTACTTCATCTGGCCATCACTTCCTTCCCTGGGAAAATTCGTGTTTACTGATCGTCAGAGTGGACCATAAGGACACCAAAGTAGGAGCATTTTTTATTTTTCTTTTCTTTATTTAGCAGCATTAGTATTATGCTAATGAGAACATGCTAAATTAACACCACTGGTTTGTGTTTAGTGCTAGTAAGACCTTTTTTTTTTTAGAATTTTCTGAACTGAATAAAAAAATTTGTGTCATGTGACTATATTTTTGTTTGTTTATTTATTTATTTATTTAGTCATTTTAGTGCTACTGAATCAATGTTCCATGCATTTAATTTATGCTAATTTGCTATAAACATATTTAAAAGCAACAACAACACCAATAATAATAATAATAATCAGGAACTTGTCAGCTCTTCATACATGGTACACTCTTTAATAAAATGTTTAAGCGTTCATGAGATAATCAAGGGTTCTTTGCCTCATTAAAAGGTTCTACTTGGAAGCCTTTCTTACAGGGAAACACTGTGTCAGATTTTGCAGAGAACCTTCAAGAGTTCCCCCAAAATGACACCCCAATAACACATCGGGTTTCTACATTTTGTTTCTAAAGTGCATAAGAAACATTTCCAGAGTAGAACCATTTTATCACGCTAAGAACCGTTAAAGTGCCCAATGAGTCCTTGAAGAACCCTTTGTTTAAAGAGTGTACCGTTTGTGTGAACAGGGTAAGTGTGTTGTATAAAGTTCTAATCATTGCTTATAATTTTCTTCTTAATCTCTAGAACCTGTCAAGAGTTTCACATTTCCCTTCTTGCTACTTGGAACACTTGTAGAAACAAAGGTTCTCCAGTGGTTCATTGGATGATGAAGGGTTCTTAGTATGTATAAGTAAAAGGTCCAATACAGGAACCCTTGTTAGAAGGGTAAGAACCTTTAATTTTCCGAAGAGCCCATTTTCCATATGCATTAACTCAGTAAGTGTGTGGTACAAACTCCAAACTCTTGCTCATTATTTTCTTCTTAATATCTACGGTAGAACCTGTCAGGAGTTTCACATTTCCCTTCTTGCAACTTGGAACACTTGTAGAAACAAAGGTTCTTCAGTGGTTCATTGGATAATGAAGGTTTCTCAGCCTCATAAAAAGGTTCCACTTGGAAACATTTTTTTGCAGAATTCTATAAGGAACCTTTCAAGCTTCTCCAAGAGCAACACTCAAGGAACCCTTAAAGGTTCAACATGTTTTAGGAATGCATCAGGAAATGTTCCAGAACCAATTTTCAGAAGTAAGGAAACCTTGATTATCCGATAAGTTCTTAATGAACCCTTGAAGAACCAACAAGTGAAGAACATTTACTGTTTCTATATTTTATCAGGCTGTATACCATTAGAAAGAAGTTCTTTCAGGCTTCATTGTGTAATAAAGTGTTCTTTAGCAAATTAAGTGGGCTCCATCAGGAACCTTTTCTGATAAGAACTTTGTTATATGGTTTATGATAGAACATCTAACATGAGTCTCTCCAGAGAGATAACAGAATTGTTATTTTTTCTAATTTCCCTGAAAGTGTATCAGTAAAAGGTTCAATATAAGAACCCATTTTAGGAGGGTAAGAACCTTTAATTTTCCAAAGAACCCTTTTTCCGTATGTATTAACTCAGTAAGTGTGCAGTACAAACTCCAAACTCTTGCTCATTATTTTCTTCTTAATATCTAGAACCTGTCAGGAGTTTGACATTCAGTTTCTTGCTACTTGGAACACTCATAGAGACAAATGTCCTCCACTGGCTCATTGGATAATGAAGGCTTTTCAGTCTCATAAAAAGGTTCCATTTGGAAACATTTTGTTTTAGATTTCTTTAAGGAACTTTTAAAGCTTCTCCAAGAACATTCAGTTTCTTGGTACATGAAGCAAAAATAAGGTTCTTCAAGGGTTCTATAAGGGTTCATTGGATAATTAAGGATTCCCAACATCTTAAAAGACTTCTACTTGGAAACCTTTCTGACCTGATCGAGTCAGGAAACGATCTGTTGTCAGGTTCCTTGTTAGAGCCAACCAAAGTTCACTTCTAATGTTTCTAAAAGGGTGCACCAGACAGTGTTTCAGATGAGAAGGCATTTTAGGAGGCTAAGAACCCTTATACAGTGGTGTTTGAAAGTTTGTGAACCCTTTAGAATTTTCTATATTTTTGCATAAATATGACTGTGGCAGCGGGGGCGTGGTCAAGCGCCGGTCTGTGACAGGAGGGCGGAGCCAGGGAAGGTGAGTGGCAGAATCACTACACCTGATGGTAATTAACCTGTGTTTTGTGTGTCTTCCCAGTAACCGCACCCTATTTAACCTCCTAGGGCCTAGCGGTCACATACGTGGACAGCACTTTTTAGAAATTCAGAACAAGAATCCACATGTGTGGACATACTTTTTCTCAAAAAGTACATCTTATCAAAGATGATGCTTAGTTTTTATTCTAATCAGGTTCTAACAAGCCCAAATAGCAAAAAGAAATAAAAAATGCATGTAAAAAAAACAGCTTGGGTCTTAGGAGGTTAAGGAGGCAGAGGGAGAGCAGAGGAGAGCTCATCCCGGGACAAGAACACAGTGTGTGTGTGTGTGTTTCGCTAACAGACTAAAACTGGCTGTTATACTGAAAAGTCTGGCAATAAAAAGCCTATTAGCACCTGAAGCATTGTCCTGCCGTCCTCTGTGCTCCACCCACACTTCAAAGAGCTCTACAGTGGTGCCGAAAACCCGGGACAAGGTGGAGCACCAACCTCGCAGCCCCATGGAATCCTCCCCGTTCGCGGACCTGGTCCATGCCCTCGCCACGGCTCAGCAAAGCCAGCACCAGGCGCTCGTCACGCTCCGAAAGGAGCAAGAGCGGTGCTTCGAAGCCCTGGTGCTGGCCCAGCAGGAAGATCGCGAGGCGTTCCGGCATCTCCTTGCGTCGGTGCAGTCCACCAGCGCCCCGGCTGTGGGCCCGTCTCCCCTCACTGTGACCAAGATGGGCCCGCAGGACAACCCCGAGGCGTTTCTCACATTGTTCGAGCAGGTCGCCGATGCCTCGGGGTGGCCGATGGAGCAGAACGCGGTGCGCCTCCTCCCCCTCCTGACGGGAGAGGCGCAGCTGGCCGCGCTACAGCTCCCCGCCGACCGCCGGCTGGCCTACGCGGACCTTCACCGGGCCGTCCTCCAGCGCATGGGGCGCACGCCAGAACAACAGCGCCAGTGCTTCCGCGCGCTGCGGTTGGAGGAAGCCGGCCGGCCGTTCGCGTTCAGCCAGCAGCTCCGGGACGCCTGCTGGCGGTGGCTGAGGGCCGACAATCGCGACGCCGAGGGAATCATTGATCAGGTGGTGCTGGAGCAGTTCATCGCCTGCTTACCAGCCGGAACCGCGGAGTGGGTCCAGTGCCACCACCCGGCGTCGCTGGATCAGGCAGTAGGACTGGCGGAGGATCATTTGGCGGCTGTTCCGGCGGCAGGACAACCGACGACGTCTTCTCTTCTCTCCTCTTCTCTCTCTCTTTCTCCCCTCCCTTCTGTGTCCCGTCCTAACCCCATTCCCCCACCACGGAGGCGGGCGCCGGCTCCACCCCAGCTGGCCCGCCGCACCCGTGGTGCCCTCCCGTTTCTCCCTTCTGTGTCTGTCTCTCCCCCCCCTCAGGTGAGTGAGCCCCAGAGCACCGGTGCAGAGGGAAAGCCCGGGCCGGTTTGCTGGCGCTGCGGGGAGCCGGGCCACCTGCAACAACAGTGCGCAGCAATGGAGGTGGGTGCGGGGGTACGGATCCCCGACGCGCCAGAAGCTGCCCTCGATCGGGCCGGAGCGTATCGCATACCGGTGAGTGTACAAGGGGCTACATATCAGGCGTTGGTGGATTCTGGTTGCAATCAGACCTCGATCTGCCAAAGCCTGGTGCAAGACGAGGCATTGGGGGGAGCACAGGGGTGAAGGTGTTGTGTGTGCACGGGGATGTTCACAGCTACCCTTTGGTGTCGGTCCACATATTTTTCAGAGGGGAAAAATCTATAGTGAAGGCGGCGGTTAATCCTCGCCTTACCCACTCTTTAATTTTGGGAACTGATTGGCTGGGATTTCGGGGTTTAATGACCCGCCTAGTAAAGAGTGGGTCCTGCCATTTGACAGGGGGAGGTCCCGGTGTCGCTTTGGCTGGAGCTGCTGTCGCAGAGCCGTCTATGTCATCTCCGCGACAGAGTGAGGAGCCGCCGGCTCCTCCTCTTTCTGTTGGGGAATCCCTCGCAGATTTCCCGTTAGAACAATCGCGAGACGAGACTCTGCGACATGCATTTGAACAAGTGAGAGTAATTGATGGTCAAACGCTCCAGCCGAACGCCACCCCGTCCTTCCCCTATTTTTCTATTATGAAGGATAGATTATACCGAGTGACGCAGGACACTCAGACGAAAGAGCGAGTCACACAGCTGTTAATTCCAAAGAGCCGCCGGGAATTGGTATTTCAGGCGGCTCACTTTAATCCCATGGCTGGACACCTAGGGCAGGATAAGACACTAGCCCAGTGTAACGGTTCAGTACTGGTGGGTGGAGCACAGAGGACGGCAGGACAGAGATCAGGTTCAAATGAGCATTTATTGGTTCACTTTTCAGTCTAACCATAACTCAAACAGACACACACACGACCCCTACCATTAATCGAGACCACGTTCGAAAGAATTGGGATGGATCTCGTCGGGCCATTAGATTGGTCAACATGAGGTTACCGCTTTATATTGGTTCTGGTGGACTATGCAACGTGATACCCGGAAGCGGTGCCTCTTCGCAATATCTCAGCACGCAGTATTGCGGAGGCCCTCTTCCACGTCATCTCCCGGGTTGGAATCCCGAAAGAGATTCTGACTGACCAAGGCACCTCGTTTATGTCACGAACACTGAGCGAACTGTATGGGCTATTAGGTATTAAGCTGATCCGCACCAGCGTTTATCACTCACAAACGGACGGTTTAGTTGAACGGTTCAATCGCACCCTCAAGAATTTAATTAAAAAATTAGTAAGTGAGGACGCACGTAACTGGGATAAATGGCTCGAACCCTTGTTATTTGCAGTGCGAGAGGTCCCCCAAGCCTCCACGGGGTTCTCCCCGTTTGAATTGTTATACGGGCATAAGCTGCGCGGCATTTTAGATGTGCTGCGGGAAAATTAGGAGGATGGACCTTCACAGAGTAAAAACGAAATTCAGTACATTATGGACCTGCGCGCAAAACTCCACACACTCACCCACCTAACTCAGGAGAATTTGCGGCAGGCCCAGGAATGGCAAGCCCGCCTGTACAACAAGGGCACGCGCCTTAGAGAGTTCACTCCAGGAGATAAGGTACTCGTACTGTTGCCCACGTCGAGCTCCAAATTAATCGCCAAGTGGCAAGGACCCTTTGAGGTCACACGGCGAGTCGGGGACGTCGACTATGAGGTAAGGCGAACGGACAGGGAGGGGGAGCTACAGATCTACCACCTCAATCTGCTTAAACTCTGGAACGAGGAGGTCCCCGTGGCATTGGTGTCGGTAGTTCCGGAGAAGGCGGAGCTGGGGCCGGAGGTTCAAAAAGGGACATTGGCAACACGTACCTCTCCGGTCCCCTGTGGAGACCACCTCTCCCTGACCCAACTCACGGAGGTCGCCCAGTTGCAGGCCGAGTTTTCGGATGTGTTCTCACCCCTGCCCGGTCGCACTAACCTCATAGAACACCACATAGAGACGCCCCTGGGGGTGGTAGTGCGTAGCCGCCCTTACAGGCTACCCGAACACAAAAAAAAGGTGGTTCGGGAAGAACTTCAGACCATGCTTGAAATGGGCATTGTCGAGGAGTCCCACAGTGACTGGAGCAGCCCGGTGGGCTTGGTACCCAAGGCCGATGGGTCGGTCCGGTTCTGTGTGGACTATAGAAAAGTCAACGCGGTGTCTAAATTCGACGCGTACCCAATGCCTCGTATTGACGAGCTGCTCGATCGACTAGGCACGGCTCGCTTTTACTCGACACTGGATTTGACGAAGGGATATTGGCAGATCCCCTTGACTCCATTATCCCGGGAGAAAATGGCCTTTTCCACACCGTTCGGCTTACACCAATTCGTCACACTTCCGTTTGGGCTGTTTGGGGCGCCCGCTACATTTCAGTGGCTGATGGACAGGGTCGTCCGGCCCCATGCCACCTATGCGGCCGCATATCTGGGCGACATTATCATTTATAGTAACGACTGGCAGCGGCACCTGCAACACCTGAGGGCCGTCCTTAGGTAGCTGAGGCGGGCGGGTCTCACTGCCAACCCGAAGAAGTGTGCGATTGGGCAGGTGGAAGTACGGTATCTGGGCTTCCACTTGGGCAACGGGCAGGTGCGTCCCCAAATTAATAAGACAGCAGCGATTGCGGCCTGCCCGAGGCCCAAGAGCAAAAAGGGGGTGAGACAGTTCCTGGGGCTGGCTGGCTACTATCGTAGGTTTATACCTAATTATTCGGATGTCACCAGCCCGCTGACTGACCTCACTAAAAAGGGGGCGCCAGATCCGGTCCAGTGGACGGAGCAGTGTCAGCGGGCTTTCTCTGAGGTAAAGGCTGCACTGTGTGGGGGGCCACTTTTACACTCCCCTGACTTCTCTCTCCCTTTTGTGTTGCAGACCGACGCGTCGGACAGAGGGCTGGGGGCGGTGTTGTCCCAGGAGGTGGAGGGGGAGGACCGCCCCATCCTGTACATTAGTAGGAAGCTGTCGGTGTGTGAGGGGCGCTACAGCACCATTGAGAAGGAATGCCTGGCGATCAAGTGGGCGGTCCTCACCCTCCGTTACTACCTGCTGGGGCGCCCTTTCACCCTCTGTTCGGACCACTTGCCCCTCCAGTGGCTCCACCGCATGAAAGATGCCAACGCGTGGATCACCCATTGGTATCTGGCACTCCAACCCTTCAATTTCAAGGTGGTCCACAGGCCGAGGGCGCAGATGGTCGTGGCGGACTTCCTCTCCCATCAAGGGGGGGGGGAGTCGGCTGCGGGCCGGATGGCCGCCCGGCCTGAGTTGGGCGGTGGGGGTATGTGGCAGCGGGAGCGTGGTCAAGCGCCGGTCTGTGACAGGAGGGCGGAGCCAGGGAAGGTGAGTGGCAGAATCACTACACCTGACGGTAATTAACCTGTGTTTTGTGTGTCTTCCCAGTAACCGCACCCTATTTAAGGAGGCAGAGGGAGAGCAGAGGAGAGCTCATCCCGGGACAAGAACACAGTGTGTGTGTGTGTGTGTGTGTGTGTGTGTGTGTGTGTGTGTGTGTGTTTCGCTAACAGACTAAAACTGGCTGTTATACTGAAAAGTCTGGCAATAAAAAGCCTATTAGCACCTGAAGCGTTGTCCTGCCATCCTCTGTGCTCCACCCACACTTCAAAGAGCTCTACAATGACCTAAAACATCATCAGATTTTCACACAAGTCCTAAAAGTAGATAAAGTGAACCCAGTTAAACAAATGAGACAAAAATATTATACTTGGTCATTTATTTATTGAGGAAAATGATCCAATATTACATATCTGTGAGTGGCAAAAGTTGGTGAACCTTTGTTTTCAGTATCTGGTGTGACCCCCTTGTGCAGCAATAACTGCAACTAAACGTTTCTGGTAACTATTGATCAGTCCTGCACACCGGCTTGGAGGAATTTTAGCCTGTTCCTCCGTACAGAACAACTTCAACTCTGGGATGTTGGTGGGTTTCCTCACATGAACTGCTCACTTCAGGTCCTTCCACAACATTTGGATTGGATTAAGGTCAGGACTTTGACTTAGCCATTCCAAAACATTCACTTTATTCTTCTTCGACCATTCTTTGGTAGAACAACTTGTATGCTTAGGGTCATTGTCTTGCTGCATGACCCACCTTCTCTTGAGATTCAGTTCATGGACAGATGTCCTGACATTTTCCTTTAGAATTTGCTGGTGTAATTCAGAATTCATGTTCCATCAATGATGGCAAGCCGTCCTGGCCCAGATGCAGCAAAACAGGCCCAAACCATGATACCACCATCACCATGTTTCATAGATGGGATAAGGTTCTTATGCTGGAATGCAGTGTTTTCCTTTCTCCAAACATAACGCTTCTCATTTAAACCAAAAAGTTCTATTTTGGTCTCATCCAGCCACAAAACATTTTCCCTTTAGCTTTCTGGCTTGTCCACATGATCTTTAGCAAACTACAGATGAGCAACAACATTCTTTTTGGAGAGCATTTGCTTTCTCCTTGCAACCCTGCCATGCACACCATTGTTGTTCAGTGTTCTCCTGATGGTGGACTCATGAACATTAACATTAGCCAATGTGAGAGAGGCCTTCAGTTGCTTAGAAGTTACCCTGGGGTCCTTTGTGGCCTCGACGACTATTACACGCCTTGCCCTTGGAGTGACCTTTGTTGGTCGACCACTCCTGGGGAGGGTAACAATGGTCTTGAATTTCCTCCATTTGTACACAATCTGTCTGACTGTGGATTGGTGGAGTCCAAACTCTTTAGAGATGGTTTTGTAACCTTTTCCAGCCTGATGAGCATCAACAACACTTTTTCTGAGGTCCTCAGAAATCTCCTTTGTTCATGCCATGATACACTTCCACAAACATGTGTTGTGAAGATCAGACTTTGATAGATCCCTGTTCTTTAAATAAAACAGGGCACCCACTCACACCTGATTGTCATCCCATTGGTTGAAAACACCTGACTCTAATTTCACCTTCAAATTAACTGCTAATCCTCGAGTTTCACATACTTTTGCCACTCACAGATATGTAATATTGGATCATTTTCCTCAATAAATAAATGACCAAGTATAATATTTTCGTCTCATTTGTTTAACTGGGTTCGCTTTATCTACTTTTAGGACTTGTGTCAAAATCTGACAATGTTTTAGGTCATATTTATGCAGAAATATAGAAACTTCAAAAGAGTCCACAAACTTTCAAGCACCACTGTATGTGAGTGGTACAAACTCCAAGTTCTTGGTTACTATCTTCTTCTATGGTATCTTGGTGTCAGGTTCTACCAAAACCTTTAAAAACTCCTCCTGAGGGACAACTAAAGAACTTTCTTTTACATTTTGTGATATGGAACCTGACTGTCTCTGTGTGAAAAGACCTTCAGAATTAAGCACTGTGGGACATGCACACACACACACATACACACTGCAGTGTTCTCTATCAGAAACATCTCAAAGATCCCGTATTTTCCATCAGGTGGCTCAGAAGCATCCCGCATGGAACAGAGAACATGACATGAACTGATACCATCTCTCTCTCTCTCTCTCTCTCTCTCTCTCTCTCTCTCTCACTACTTGCATATCAAGACTCAGAATTAAATTCTGAGCCTTGGTGTGTGTGTGTGTGTGTGTGTGTGTGTGTGTGTGTGTGTATTTTATAAAAGTAATGTCTTATTCATTAGAAGGCAGGGAAACAAGAACAATCACTGCTTTTGGAAAAGAACTGAAAGAGTCAACTCTTCTTGGTGAGTCGACTCTAACAAATCGACTCACTGAAACGACATGAATTTCTCATCACTATAAAACACACACGCTCGTCTCCGGCCTCTCATACAAAATGCGTGCGTGTGTGTTTGAGAATATTTTCCATTTTACACCAGAAGCATGCAATGCATTTAAGTTAAATAAATAAATAAATAAATAAATTCAAAATGGTGTTTCAATAATAAACAGATCATCTCAAGCTCCACATCCACATATCGACTCTGTGCATAATGGAGTGACATTACCATCCAGTATTGATATGCTGCAAAATATAGTAACATTATCATCTGATGTATGGTACCCGAGCATGTTTTTTTTTTTAATTTTATATTTTTTTAACGCTACAAGCACCGGTTTTATTTATTTCAGTGACATTATCATCTAATATCGATGTAGCGCAAAATATACTGACATTACCATCCAGTATTGAAGTCGTCCAAAACGCCATAATAGCATCATCTGATATTGATTTAAACTGATGTACTAAGATTATCACGCGGCAAAGAGGAAGCTCGTAGGTGTTTTATTAGCACTGATGTGGTTTACAAGATGCAAAACAGCATCACCAGCCAACCATTTCACAGCGCTAATATAAACACAGTGTATTGATGTAGCACGCAGTGTAAATGTTAACATCCAGAGAAAAACAAGAATAGTCTGTTTTATGCTATAATCAGTACAAGTACACAAGAGTGTGGTTGAGTTCTGCGTTCTGATTGGTCAGAAGGTGTTGATTAGTTTTCTATAACAGCAGGTCTGACAGTAGGGCAGGATTATATTAATATGTTATCGTTTCTATAGTAACAACTCGTTAACATAGTATGTGTAACATTTATGGAAGGAGTCTCCAGTGTCAAGCTGTAACTTTTACACGTTTTGCGGTTTCTCAGAAACGTGACAAGCTGCATTTTTATTTTTTTTTCTCTTATTAACTTCAACAGAAAGAAGAAAGAGAGGCCGATGAAGAAGGAAAAGTTTACAGCTGCCGTAACATTACAGCAATGTACTGTACTGTAAGTGAGAACAGGAACTGACTTGCTAACATAAAAATGTAACTATAAACAGATAAAAAGTACAACATGTCACTCTTTAATTAACAATTAAGTGTAATCATTGGCAAACTGCTTTTGTCTAAGAGGAATAAAACACTCAGGGATGTGCAGTTGTTGGAAAATTATCAACTCTGTTTCATCACATCACCATGTTGTTGATTATTTTTCTCTAAGAGCATGATACAGAGTTTGATGTTTTATTCCTAAGAATCGATGACTGTAAAAAGAATGTGGAAGGCGTGGTGCCGTGCCCTTCCATTCTATAGAAATGAAGCCAGAATTCTTCGGCAATGTTTCCAAATTTGAAGCCAGAGTCTGTCCAGTTGAGTCATTTGGCAGGCCCTGCCCCTTCTCTTAATACAAAGGTCCAGCGCACTGCCAAGGCCGTCAGTCACTTCACTTCATACCCAGGTGTAGCCAAGCCTTCCTATGATATAGTAGAAAAACATTTTAAAATCAAATTTCTGGGGGAAAATAAGAACAGGCAGATATCACCATAGAGAAAACAGACTGTTCAAAGTAGACACTGTGGATGGAAAGAGAGTTAAGATGAGAAAAGGGACATGGAAAAAAGGCTATTTTGTGATTGAAACACGTGAGCATGGGTGTGGCTAAAAATCATACTGCAGCCATCCAGCCAGCCAGCAGGGGCACTAGACCTGTAGTAGCATCACTTTTAGAGACATTAGTGACGTAGAGTTTTTTACATTATTAAGACTGTATTTTGTCATATGTAAAATTTTGTCATATGTAAAAAGCACCAGATGTATTTATTTAGCCAGACAAAAAAGTGTTTAGTGTACTAATCTCTAAGCTAGCAACTCAATGTCAAAAAAGTCAAAGTCCCTTCTGTGGTCTCCCGTCCCAGTACGAACCAGGCCCTTAAAGGGATCCTCCAGCAGACTGATTTTCAAACTTATTTTACATAAAATTAGTCAAAGGTTTCAAAAATCAAACTCACTTTCGGAGACCAAATAGTTTTCAAGAAAAACACATTTATTTTAGAATATCGTTTGGGCTTCCTGCAGTGGTGACGTATGCGATGGCTTCAGGTAGTGGTCACTTGCAACAGCTTCAGTCACCTCGGTGTGTTTTTACTATGAAATCTCTACTAAGTTTACGTTTTAGCATGGCTTTAAAGTTCCAATTCAAACCAGAATATCATGAAAATGAAATGGTGGATACTGACTAGTTCATCTGTTTGTACAGTAATATCCCTCTTTCTGGTCAATTCACATTCCAAGCACATACAGTTGTGGTCAGAGTTTACATACAGTGACATGAATGTCATCTTGGATCTGAATGTCAGGGCAATATTTGGGCTTTCAGTCATTTCTTTGAACTGTTCTTTTTCTGTGGCAGAATGATTGTACAGCACACAGCTTTCATTAAAAAAAAACACTAGAATTTCTTTAGGTTTTCTGAAATTAACACAGGGTCAAAATTATACATGCATGGCCAAAAATATACATACACTCACTTAGATTATGAATTCAGAGGTGCTGAAACTTCCAAAATGTCTGTTATCTTGCCAAGGCCGAGGTCTCTTAACTTCCTGTTAGTGATCATGATTGACTACAGCTGGTAGCTTCTCTGTGCCTTCATAAAAAGGGTTTGTTTACAGCACTCATTGGATTGACCAACACACAGTAAAATGGGAAAGTCCAAGGAGCTCAGTGCAGATCTGAGAAAGAGGATCGCAGATGCACACAACTCCGTAATGTCTCTTGGAACCATTTCCGAACAATTGCAAATTCCAAGATCAGTTCGAACAATTGTATGTAAGTGTGGCAGCAGGGGCGTGGTCAAGCGTTGGTCTGTGAATGGAGGGTGGAGTCAGGGAAGGTAAGTGGCAGAATCACTGCACCTGATGGGAATTAATGTGTGTTTGTGTGTCTTCCCCAGTGACCGTGCCCTATAAGAGGAGAGGGAGAGCAGAGGAAGGGAGCTCTCCCCCAATCTGGACACTTGTGTGTGTGTACGTGGGAGAATGAGTGGAAAGCTAAAATAAAAGGGTTTTGGCGAACTCAGTTCTCGCCTGCCATGCTTCTGTGCTCTACCCACCTTAACTATTTCTACAGTGGTGCTGAAACCTGGGACGGAGTACAGAAGAGAACAGCCCCGTGGAGTCCTCCCCCTTCACGGACCTGGTCCATGCCCTCGCCTTGGCCCAACAGAGCCAGCGCCAGGCACCGGTCACCCTCTGGAAGGAGCAGGAACAACAGTTTGAAATCTTGGTGCTGGCACAGCAGGAAGATCGCCAGGCGTTCCGGCACCTGCTTGCATCGGCGGGGTCCACTATCACCACCACCGTGGACCCTCCCCACCTCACCCTAACAAAGATGGGTCCACATGACGACCCCAAAGCCTTCCTCGCTCTTTTAGAGCAGGCAGCAGAGGCATGGGGTTGGCCAGTGGAACAGGGCGTGGCGCGCCTCCTCCTCCTGCTAACAGGTGAGGCACAGCTGGCTGTGCTACAGCTCCCCGCCGACAGCCGGCTGGTCTACGCCAACCTCCGCAGGGCCATCCTCCAACATGTGGGGCGCACCCCGGAGCAGCAATGGCAGCGCTTCGGCGCGCTGGGCCTGGCAGACGTTGACCAGCCGTTTGCGTTTGGCCAGCAGCTCCGTGATGCCTGCCAGCAGTGGCTGAGGGCCGACAACCGTGACGCCGAGGGAATCATTGACCTGGTGGCACTGGAACAATTCATCGCCCAACTTCTGGAAGGAACAGCGGAGTGGGTCCAGTGCCATTGCCCGGCGTCGCTGGATCAGGCCATCGAGCTGGTGGAGGACCATATGGCGGCTGTTCCGATGGCAGGACAGCATGTCTCCTCTTCTCCCCTCTCTTCTCTCTCTCCCCTTCTGTTTCTTGTCCTCACCCCATTCCCCCACCGTGGAGGCGGGGGCCGGCTCCACCCCAGCTGGCCCGCCGCACCCACGGTGCCCTACCATTTCCTACTTCTGTGTCTGTGTCTTACCCCCCTCAGGTGAGTGAGCTCCGGAACACCAGTGCAGAGAGAGAGAGAGCCTGGGCCGGTTTGCTGGCGCTGCAGGGAGCCGGGGCACCTCCAGCATCAGTGCTCAGCGATGGAGGTGGGCATGGTGGTCCAGATCCCTGAAGTACCGGGGACTGCCCTCAATCGGGCTGGAGTGTATTGCATACCGGTGAGTATCCAAGGGGATATGTATCAGGCTATGGTGGACTCCGGCTGTAATCAGACCTCCATCCACCAAAGCCTGGTACAAGACGAGGCATTGGGGAGAGCACAATTGGTGAAGGTGTTGTGTGTGCATGGGGATGTTCACAACTACCCTTTAATGTCAGTCCACATTCTATTTCGAGGGGAGACATTTAAAGGCTGCGGTTAATCCTCCCCTTACCCACTCGATAATTTTGGGGACTGATTGGCCAGGATTTAGGGAATTAATGGCACATTTAGTGAAGAGTGGGGCCTGCTATAATTTAGTGGGGTGAGGTCCCGGTGTGGCATTGGCAGGAGCAGCTGTCACAGAGCCATCTATGTCATCACCGCGTCAGAGTGAGGAGCAGCAGGCTCCTCCTCCCTCTTTTGGGGAATCCCTCATGGATTTCCCGTTAGAGCAGTAGTGAGACGAGACTCTGCGGCATGCGTTTGACCAAGTGAGAGTAATCAATGGTCAAACGCTCCAGCCAAACGCCACCCCATTCTTCCCCTATTTCTCCATTATTAAGGATAGATTATACCGAGTGACGCAGGACACTCAGACTAAGTAACCGATAACACAGCTTTTAATCCCAAAGAGCCACTGGGAATTTCTATTCCAGGCAGCTCACTTTAATCCCATGACCAGACACTTGGGGCAGGATAAGGCACTAGTCCGAATAATGGCCTGGTTCTATTGGCCAGACATTCGCAGTGATGTCCGTAGGTGATGTACGGCGTGCCGTGAATGCCAGTTAGTAAATCCGGCGGCCATTCCAAAAGCGCCTTTGCACCCTCTGCCATTAATCCAGACCCCATTCGAAAGAATTGGGATGGATCTCGTCGGGCCATTAGATTGGTCAACACGAGGATATCGCTTTATTTTAGTTCTGGTGGACTATGCAACGCAATATCCGGAAGCAGTGCCTCTTCACAATATCTCAGCACGTAGTATTGCAGAAGCACTCTTCCGCGTCATTTCCCGAGTTGGAATCCCCAAAGAGATTCTGACTGATCAAGGCACTACGTTTATGTCACGCACATTGCACGAACTGTATGGGTTACTGGGAATTAAGCCTATCTGCACCAGCATGTATCACCCACAAACGGATGGCTTAGTCGAACGCTTCAATCGCACCCTCAAAAACATAATTTGGAAATTTGTAAGCGAGGATGCACGCAACTGGGATAAATGGCTCGAGCCCCTGTTATTCGCAGTGCGAGAGGTCCCACAAGCCTCCACGGGGTTCTCCCTGTTCAAATTATTATACGGGCATAAGCTGTGTGGTATTCTAGATATGCTGCATGAAAATTGGGAGGAGGGACCTTCAACAAGCAAAAATGAAATTCAATACATTGTTGATCTGCACGCCAAACTCCACACACTCACGCACCTAACCCAGGAGAATTTGCGGCAGGCCCAAGAACGTCAAGTCTGTCTGTACAACAGGGGCACACGCCTTAGGGAATTCACACCAGGAGATAAAGTACTCATGTTGTTGCCCACGTCGAGCTCCAAATTGATCTCCAGGTGGCAAGGACCCTTTGAAGTCACACGGCGAGTCGGGTACGTCGACTATGAGGTGAGGCGAACGGACAGGGGTGGGACATTACAGATTTCCACCTCAATCTGTTAAAACTTTGGAACAAGGAGGTCCCCATGGCGTTGGTGTCGGTGGTTCCAGAGAAGGCGGAGCTGGGGCCGGAGGTTCAAAAGGGAAAATTGACATCGCCCACCGCTCCGGTCCCCTGTGGAGACCACCTCTCCCCGACCCAACTCACGGAGGTCGCCCAGTTGCAGACAGAATTTTTTGACGTGTTCTTGCCCCTGCCCGGCCTCACCCACCTCATAGAACACCATATTGAGATGCCCCCAGGGGTCGTAGTGTGCAGCCGCCCTTACAGACTGCCCGAACACAAGAAAAAGGTGGTTTGGGAAGAACTCGAGGCCATGCTTGAAATGGGCATCGTCGAGGAGTCCCACAGTGACTGGAGCAGCCCAGTGGTCTTGGTTCCCAAGGCTGATGAGTCGGTCCAGTTCTGTGTGGACTATAGAAAAGTCAATGTGGTGTCTAAATTTGATGCGTACCCAATGCCTCGTATTGACGAGCTGCTCGATCGACTAGGCACGGCTCGTTTTTATTCGACACTGGATTTCACAAAGGTATATTGGCAGATCCCCTTGACTCCGCTATCCCGAGAGAAAACGGCCTTTTCCACACCATTTGGCTTA
This sequence comes from Neoarius graeffei, assembly GCF_027579695.1. Taxonomy (NCBI): domain Eukaryota; kingdom Metazoa; phylum Chordata; class Actinopteri; order Siluriformes; family Ariidae; genus Neoarius; species Neoarius graeffei. The sequence goes on from NC_083581.1 coordinate 3,979,658, forward strand.
CACCAGTTCATCACACTTCCTTTTGTGCTGTTTGGGGCGCCCACTACGTTCCAGCGGCTTATGGATAGGGTCCTCCGACCCCACGCCACCTATGCGGCTGCATACCTGGATGACATCATTATTTATAGTAATGACTGGCTGCAGCACCTAGAACACCTAAGGGCCGTCCTTAGTTCGCGGAGGTGAGCGGGTCTCACAGCCAACCCAAAGAAGTGTGCGATTGGGTGGGTGGAAGTACAGTATCTGGGCTTCCACTTGGGCAATGGGCAGGTGCGTCCCCAAATCAATAAGACAGCAGCAATTGCAGCCTGTCCAAGGCCCAAGACCAAAAGGGGGTGAGACAGTTCCTGGGGCTGGCTGCTATCGTACATTTATACCTAATTATTCAGATGTCACCAGCCTGCTGACTGATTTCACTAAAAAGGGGGCACCAGATCTGGTCCAGTGGACAGAGCAATGCCAGCAGGCTTTCTCTAAGGTAAAGGCTGCACTGTGTGGGGGGCCACTGTTACACTCCTCTGACTTTTCTCTCCCCTTTGTTTTGCAGATGGACGCATCGGACAGAGGGCTGGGGGCTGTTCTGTCCCAGGAGATGGAGGGGGAGGACCATCCAGTGCTGTACATCAGCTGGAAGCTGTCAGTGTGCAAGGGCAGGTACATCACCATAGAAAAGGAATGCTCGCCCTCCGCTACTACCTGCTGGGGTGCCCTTTCACCCTCTGATCAGACCACATGCCCCTGCAGTGACTCCACCGCATGAAGGATACCAACACACAGATCACCCGTTGGTACGGTATCTGGCACTCCAGCCATTTAAGTTCGAGGTGGTCCACAGGCTGGGGGCGCAGATGGTTGTGGTGGATTTCCTCTCCCGTCAAGGGGGGGGGGGAGTCAGCTGCAGGCCGGACGGCTCCCCGGCCTGAGTCGGGCGGTGGGGGTATGTGGCAGCAGGGGGCATGGTCAAGCGTCGGTCTGTGAATGGAAGGCGAAGTCAGGGAAAGTAAGTGGCAGAATCACTGCACCTGACGGGAATTAACCTGTGTTTGTGTGTCTTCCCCAGTGACCATGCCCTATAAGAGGAGAGGGAGAACAGAGGAAGGGAGCTCTCCCCTAACCTGGACACTTGTGTGTGCATGCGTGGGAGAATGAGTGGAAAGCTGAAAAGCTAAAATAAAAGGGTTTTGGCGAACTCAGTTCTGGCCTGCCATGCTTCTGTGCTCCACCCACCTTAACTATTTCTACAGTAAGTTATTGTGAGGTGTAGTCATTTTGCCAAGCCACTTTGCTTCAAGAAAACCGAAACTGTCACCCTCAGCTGAAAGGAAATTGGTTTGGATGGTCAGGAACAACCTGGAAACCACCATGGCACAGCCCTGCCATGAACTGGAAGCTGATGGATCACTGTCTACAGTTCAGATCACCATAGACTAAGAGGCTGCTATCCAAGAAATAACCCCCTGATCCAAAATTGACACCTTCAAGCTTAACTAAAGTTTGAAGCTGACCACACAGACAAAGTAAAAGCCTTCTGGAGGATAGCTGTATGGTCAGAGGAGACAAAGATTGAGTTGTTTGGCCACAATGACCACCATGTACAGAGGGACACTGTAACAGCTGGTGGTATTGGTGGTGGTAGGATCATCATGCTCTGGGGCTGTTTTGCTGCCAGTGGAACTGGTTCATTGCACAAAGTGGATAGAATTATGAAGAAGGAGGACTACCTCAGAATTCTTCAGTTTAAACCATCAGAAACTTGAACACGACTTGGGAGTTACAACAGGACAATGAACCCAAACATGCATCAGAGCTGGTTGTGGAGGATAAAGCAGGCTAACGTTAAGCTTAATACAAGTCCTGACTTCAACCCTATTGAAAATATATGGACCGTGCTTACTGTATAAGTCGAGTCCATGCCAAGAAAAAAAATTTTTAATTGAACTCTATCAATTCTACCATAAAGAGTCATGAAATATCCATCCAGAATTCTGCCAGAAGCTTGTTCATGGGAAACAAAAATGTTTGGTCAAGGTGAATCTTGTGAAGAGACATTTTACCCAAATATTAGGTGTGCTGTATGTAAATTTTTGACCCTGTATGTATAATTTTGACCCTGTGTTGATTTCAGAAAACCTAAAGAAAATTAAAACTTGTGCACCAAATTCTAGTGTTTTGTTTTAATTCAAGCTGTATGCTGTACAATCATTCTGCCACAGAAAAAGAACAGTTCAAAGAAATGACTGAAAGCCCAAGTATTGCCCTGACATTCAGATCCAAGATGACATTCATGTCACTGTATGTAAACTTCTGACCACAACTGTATGTGGACAGTCATGGTTACTTCATTTGAAATGGACAAATTTATTTTCGTATGTAAAGGGAGTATAAATAAGCCTGAAGAGTATGCTGCAAAGATTAGATTAGATTACAAGAACAATGAAATGCAGTTGGCTGAAAGGTCTCAGAAAGAGCACTGTTCACACTTTCCGAAGTTTGGAAATGAAGAACAACATGCCATTTTTGATACGCTGCCCCTCATCTGCATATCGACAAAAATAAAGAAAATGGACATGGAAGCTAAATATTTTTAGTAGAGATAAGTTATAGCCAACGCTAACAGTCGTTCCCTCACCAGGCTCTCTTTCTTCTCTCTTGTCATTAAAAAAAGCATAGCTTGTTATGTTACGTAAAGTGAAACATACAGGGCATCGTGCGCCGTACAAGTCCCTGCAAATGAGCCGTTACTATAGAAACGATAACGTTTTAGAACGTACATTTTAATATAAACCTGCTGTGCTACTGTCAGAGCTCCTGACATAGAAAATAATGCAAAATTAGATCTATAAAACTTATTAAATGTTAAAAAATCCATGTAGGGTTTTTTTTTTAATGAAAGTTGTATGCGGTACAATCATTCTGCCACAGAAAAAGAACGGTTCAAAGAAATGACTGAAAGCCCAAATATTGCCATGACACTCAGATCCAAGATGACATTCATGTCACTGTATGTAAACTTCTGACCACAACTGTACATGAAAATAAAACAACCATTCAATAAAACTTCAGAAATTTCAAATGAGCGAGTTTCATGCAAAATGTTCTGAGTAATTCTCTTATCTAGATTATAGTAGAACGTACCTGGAGCTCAATTTAACTCACTGTCTCTTGATCCGTCAGTGATTGTTCTTCAACGTCAGTGTTTTCTTTGTCACCTGTATTTTCTTCCAGTATACACTGACGAACCCACAACATATCGGAATATCGATTACAGTTCACCAGGTAAAGCACAGATAATACACTACAAAGAATCGCAGGAGAACAAAGTCGAAACTAACCTCTCAGTGGTGTTGTTGTTGTTGTCTCTCTTGACGTTCAACACTGGATCAGTGGACTTTTGGAGTTGAACGATGGGCAAATATTGTTGGCACGGCATCGTCGTTTATCTTTCTTTTTATTCGAGAAGTCCTCATTAATCTTGCCATTGAATCATTGAAACAGGATGATTCAAAATGTTTGGAGCATAATTAGGGCACTGCAGGCAGATTGTTTTGAGGTCTTCCATTTCTTGCGTGAATCCATTTCTGTGGCATTTATACGCTACACAATGAGGCATAGTTATTCAAAATCTAATAAATTTGGTAAAAATACTTGTAAAATTAGCAAAACTACAATGTAAACAGAGAATATTGTTATATTGGGATGCCATACAGCTGTTTTTGTTTTGATTGTTTACATGCTAATCAGTTTGTTATGGCAGTGATCGGCCTGTTGTTTGTGATTGCGTATCTAGAACATACCAGAATAATTTGGACTGTTCAGGATATTACAGTGGATTGCTGGCTACGCCAAATTGTGTATGATGTAATGCCGCTCTTTCAAGTTCCGTCTGGGAAGTTTGGCAGACTACACTACCGTTCAAAAGTTTGGGGTCACCCAGACAATTTTGTGTTTTCCATGAAAAGTCACACTTTTATTTACCACCATAAGTTGTAAAATGAATAGAAAATATAGTCAAGACATTTTTCTGGCCATTTTGAGCATTTAATCGACCCCACAAATGTGATGCTCCAGAAACTCAATCTGCTCAAAGGAAGGTCAGTTTTATAGCTTCTCTAAAGAGCTCAACTGTTTTCAGCTGTGCTAACATGATTGTACAAGGGTTTTCTAATCATCCATTAGCCTTCTGAGGCAATGAGCAAACACATTGTACCATTAGAACACTGGAGTGAGAGTTGCTGGAAATGGGCCTCTATACACCTATGGAGATATTGCACCAAAAACCAGACATTTGCAGCTAGAATAGTCATTTACCACATTAGCAATGTATAGAGTGGATTTCTGATTAGTTTAAAGTGACCTTCATTGAAAAGAACAGTGCTTTTCTTTCAAAAATAAGGACATTTCAAAGTGACCCCAAACTTTTGAACAGTAGTGTATATAAGCACAACGAAACGCAGAAAAGAAGAAAACTGAGTTGACGTCTGGGGAGGTTCATGCCTTTGTGTTTCGAGGTCGAGGGGAGGAGCTGGAGAGGAGCTTGTAGTTCCGCGTTGGTGTGTTTTGAAAATTCAGAAGTCATCCCGATAGCCACATCTTTGTTACATCTGCGGACTCGAAACCTGTTGTCAACAAATCGCTTAAGGGATTATCGCAGCAAGGCTTTTGGACAGACGAACTGCTCGGACTCGGAATTTGGCAATGCATCAGGGATCAATTTTCAGATTCTTCACTTCAGGATATTTCATAGACTCTGAACACAGGCCAGTGTATTTTTTGTAACGCTGTTTGAATGTTGTCTTTTGTGTGATATTTTCCTTTATTATTATTGGTTTTTTTAATGGAAACTTTATTTTTATTTAATAAATCCACAAGCTGTATTCTGGTCTTTCCTGTTGCATGTATATGAGCCAAAATACGTAACAATATAAACAGCTGATTTACTCCAAGCGAGCGCTACCTGATGTCATCACATACACAGGAAGCCTATCCAGGATTCTAAAAAAAAATGCATTTTTCTCAAAAAATATTTGAAAATGAACGTTAGATTTTTGAAATCGATGACTAATTTGACATAAAATAAGTTTGAAAATCAATCCGCCGGAGGATCCTTTTAAAGAAGATCGGCAGTGCTGATCTCCGTTTCTGTAGCCCTCGGCCTCATGCCTATTACATAGCTGGGGTTACAGTCAGGGGGCGGGTCTTCTGGTATCCGCAAGAGTTTGACTCGCTACTCACATCTGTATTGTGATGCCTCACAAATGGCAGTAGGTACCGTTTTTATGATGTTCTTTGGTACGACCCAATCACAAGTAGACGCCACAATGTCCTGGTCAAAGGCGGATACGCTAACCACTAGGCCAGCTCCCCAAACAGAAATATTTATCTTAAGAGCATTACTGTAACACACCAGCAGTGTTGTTTTTTTTCTTTATGTGATTAATCTGCACGTTGATATATTTTTTCTGAACAAGGTCATTTATTTTGAGCTTTCACACCACAAATAAACACGTCAACCAATCATGTCGTAGAGAACGGAGGAGACAGCCGGCAAAACTGCCACAAATGTCGCGGTGAGCGTCCAGGAGCTGGTTGGGCTGTATTTCACCTGTGACGCACAACACCGTGAAGGTGCTTTCTTTTTTTTTTCATGTTCTCAGCTTCAGGTCTTGAGCGAGATTATGAAACCGTCCCTGTTGTCGTCTCTGTTCTAGCGACACGTGAACCCAACACTATTTCCTGAGAGCGTGTCTCGTTCACTCAGGACACTACTGAGAGTTGAGGTGAGAAACCTGCGTTAAATGAGCATGAAATATTTAAAAAAATAGTGTATATACAATTTTGCGCATTAATTTTCTCATTTTCTAATTGCATGTAGCATCCGGTGTGGGAAGGCCTTAAATCCTAAAAAACGTACATCCTAACTCAGCCGTGTTGTAAGCAGATCTTTATTTTTTTCACTGTGCTTTCTAACAGAAGCTAAACTGTTCAACTGTGTGTGTGAATCCGTGTGTGTGTGTGAGGACGATGGTTAAAAATACAGACTGACCACCACTGCGTTCGTACCATGTTTACATGTTTGTCATGTGCTTGCACTTTCAGCCGAGATGCTCCAGAATAAGAAACAGAAAACGCACACTTGCAGCTCGCTCTCTGCGTTCACACTCGCAGCACAGTTATCGTTTCCGTTTAATAAAATTCACTTCCAAAAAGAGAAAGATTTATGTCAGAGGGGAAAAGTGTTAAAGTTCATTGTTTCTGTGGTGCGCTGGATGAAATTCGGTTCGCACGCAGGAAATCGCAAAAAATCAACCTGAGAAAGAAGAAAAGTCTCAGGGACAGAAAATTTTATTTCAATAATTAATCAATTTATTGATTTGCAAACATCTACAGCCATAAAAAAAGTAATCCCTAAGGCTAAGTAAAGTCAATTTCAGAATTATTGGCACCCTCTGTAGGCTATAACTAAGAAATCATTTTACTACTGATTAATTAATATTAATGATGCTAATGATGCTGTTGTATAAAGTTTCAAATACTTTTTATACAACGTATTAATGTTTTTTAATCCATCTTCACAAAACACTGTACCACGCCACCATTCTGATGAGTTTATTTTAAAAGTAGCTTATTAATTATAAATTAATACATACTGTATACAAGGGTATCAGTGTGTCTTTTGTGGTTTTATCCAAGAGTTAACATGGAATAATAATTCAGGAGATGGTTTTTATTCACACACACACACACACACACACACACACACACACACACGGAAATGTTCACAGAGGCAGTATTAGGTGATTAGGTGATAATTGTTAAAATGAGGAAATGTTTATCTGCGTGTTAGCAGTGAGTGCTAATGTTTAAACACAATTTACTGTTTCACAGCAATCCTGAAAAAAAAATCATGGTGGGATATTTATTTATTTATATATTAACAAAATCAGGTGAAAATGGATTTGCCTCAGCTGTAAAATAATTCAGGAATTATTTTATTAACCCTGTCACACAAATATTATTGAAAAGAAAAAAACATCCAGATTATCGCGTTTTTTTTTTATTACTTAAAATGTATGTATGTATTTATTTATTTACATTCATGTACAATAAAAAGTTCATTAAAAAGTCTTCTGTAACATTCAGGTCTAAAATACAGCGTATAGACAAAAGGGTTTACATTTCTCTATCTGTGTCTCAGCATGTCTCTCTGCTTCTCTCCACATGTCTTGGTGTCTTTCTTTATCTATCTATCTATCTATCTATCTATCTATCTATCTATCTATCTATCTATCTATCTATCTATCTATCTATCTATCTTTTGCATTTCTGCATGTTTCTCTGTGTCTCTCTCTGTGTGTCTCCACATTTCTCTCTCTGTCTCTATGTGTCTCTCTCAGTGTTTGTCCATGTCTCTTGGTGTCTCTCTTTTGGTTTCTGTGTCTCTCAGTGTTTCTCTACATGTCTCTCAGTGTCTCTTCCTGTGCCTCTCTCCATTTCTCTCTTCCTGTCTCTTCCCCAATCTCTCTATCTCGCAATGCCTCTGTCTGTCTCTCCATGTCTCTCTATATATCTCTGTGTCTCTCCATGTTTCTCACTCTCTCTTTGTATCTCTCCATGTCTCTCTGTCTGTCTTTCTGTATCTCTGCATCTCCCCTTTTCTCTCTCTCTATGTGTCTCTCTCTCTGTTTGTCCATGTCTCTTGGTGCCTTTCTTTTGGTCTCTCTCTGTGTATCTTGGTGTTTCTCTTGATGTCTCTCAGTGTCTCTTTCTGTGTCTCTCTCTCCATTTCTCTCTTCCTGTCTCTCTCTGCCTCTTCATGTATCTTAATGTCTCTCAATGTCTCTGTCTCCCCATCTCACTCTCTGTGTCCCTCTGTCTCTCAGTGTCTCTCCATGTCTCTCTGTGTCTTTTTCTGTATCTCTGCATGTCTCTCTGTGTCTCCCCTTTTCTCTCTCTATGTGTCTCTCTGTGTTTGTCCATGTCTCTTGGTGTCTCTCTTTTGGTCTCTCTCTGTGTATCTTGGTGTTTCTCTTGATGTCTCTCAGTGTCTCTTTCTGTGTCTCTCTCTCCATTTCTCTCTTCCTGTCTCTCTCTGCCTCTTCGTGTATCTTAATGTCTCTCAATGTCTCTGTCTCCCCATGTCACTCTCTGTGTCCCTCTGTCTCTCAGTGTCTCTCCATGTCTCTCTCTGTGTCTCTCAATGTTTCTCACTATCTCTCTGTGTCTCTTGATGTTTCTCTTGATGTCTCCATTGGTGTCTCTCCCTGTCTCTTTCTTTGTGTGTCTCATGGCGCTTCTCTTTATGTTGCTCAGTGTCTCTCGGTCTCTCCATGTCTCTCTGTGTCTGTATCTTTCTGTGTCTGTCTCTGAATTTCTCAGTGTCTTTCTGTGTCTCTTGGTGTTTCTCTTGATGTCTCTCAGTGTCTCTTTCTGTCTGTTTCCATTTCTCTTTGTGTATATGTCTGTCACTCCATGTCTCTCACTGTCTCTCTCTCTGCGGGTGTCTCGCTCAGTGTCTCTCCTCCTCTCTCGGCAGTGTGGGTGTGATTTACAAGCTGCTCCTCTCTCTCCCTCAGGCTGGTCAATAAGGCTGAATTATTTAAACCTGCTGCTCAGTTAATTAGATATTTAATTGACGATCTGTAGACTGATGATTTTGTCCCACACACATAAATTCCTGTAAATGGGACAACAACTTGACCCCAAGCGGGTGTCGATTAGTGTCCCTTCACTCCAGAGGTTAAAGGTCAGAGTAACAGACGTATCAGATGCCTTAGGCTTTTTACTGCATCTTTTAGATTCCGGTATCAAAAATGAAGCTGAAAACATAACAAATGAATATTTTTTTAAATTTTGTGTAAGAACTTTGTGTTTATTTTCGCTGCTGTCTTTTTTTTTTTTCATCTGAGAAAAATAATGGAATAAATAAAATACAGCACCATGCAGTATTAGTGCCAGGATCTCGAGACGCATCACAAATCCGTCTCTATAAACATGTTTAATGTGTTTCAGGGCGGAGTTTTCCACGCTGCCTTTATTTATTCTGATTGGAGGATGGAGATGAGGACGTGTTTCTGTCATTCGTATCTTCACTCCACTCGTCTTTTTCTTCTCTCTTCTCCTCTCTATTCTTATTCTCAACCAGAGCTCTATTTCTCCCTCAAGCTTATGGAGGTGTTTGTCATCCCTCGCTCTCTGTCTGCACATAAACACACCCCCATCTCCCTTCCGTCTCCCCCTTGTCCTCTCCTCCTCTTCCCCTCCAACATCATCCTAAGTTTCCTTCTGTAGCTCAACCGGCTTCAATGGACTTTCATGACAACTCATTTCCTGAAAGCGCTCTCTCTCTCTCTCTCTCTCTCTCTCTCTCTCATTTCTCCTCTGTTTGTCCTTCCTCTTTTTTCTCTCCTCCACTCTCCCCAGGTAAAATATTGATGGATTTTTTATGAATCGCCATGAAAAATTCATCCACGTTCTGAAATGAAAAAGCGTAAACACCCCGCATCTGCCTATTCCTCTCGCATTCGTTATCCATTTACATCACCTCGCTCTCATCCCTCACCTGGATGAGACAGACAAAGAGAGAGAGAGAGAGAGAGAGAGAGAGAACCTTGTTTTCTTCTGCTTGGCCTAATTGCTTGATTTGACCCGCTTTCTCATCAATTAAAAGGCTGTCTGAGGCAGAGGGATGGAGGATGGATCAGCCGGCCAGTCGATGCCTCTGATCGATGGAGAGATAGATCGATAAATGAATTGAGAGCTCTGAAATGAGGCTGAAGCGAGCTCGTGAAAGAGAATCAACAACAACAATAACAACAACGGGAACTAATTGAACGTGTTAGATCTTACACAGAGTTGGTCTTATGTGTCATGTTTTATTCCTCTGATACCACTGCAGTTCGCTAAAGATTACGATTTTTCATGTGTTAGCAAACAACACATCATCTGTTTACTCAATGTGAATAAGACAAAAAAATGCAGTTTGTCATGTTACCAAGAAACGGCAAAGAAATGTAAACTCCTGTGTCATGAAAATGTCGCAAGACTTAGCTTCATCTCTGACTGTTTTTTTACACAAAGGTGATACAGTTCAACAAAACCAGACAAACACAACAGCGCACACATGATGAACACAAGATGTGCAACGAACCAATGGAAGAGGTAGACTTTCAAAGCGCAAATTAAATCCTTAAGTGATTTTGTAGTATATATGCCGTACCAGTCAAAAAGTTTATACACCTCCACTTATTCATACTTACTTAGATTTCGTCACTCCCGTGTCTAGCGATGCATGAGGCGGTCAAGGTGCTCCATTTCGACCGGTCCTGCGCTATTCTGTTGGCATCTTTCCAATTTTTATGGACCGGATTGTAACACTTCTATCTTATTTACTACAACCCCGATTCCAAAAAAGTTGGGACAAAGTACAAATTGTAAATAAAAACAGAATGCAATAATTTACAAATCTCAAAAACTGATATTGTATTCACAATAGAACATAGACAACATATCAAATGTCGAAAGTGAGACATTTTGAAATTTCATGCCAAATATTGGCTCATTTGAAATTTCATGACAGCAACACATCTCAAAAAAGTTGGGACAGGGGCAATAAGAGGCTGGAAAAGTTAAAGGTACAAAAAAGGAACAGCTGGAGGACCAAATTGCAACTCATTAGGTCAATTGGCAATAGGTCATTAACATGACTGGGTATAAAAAGAGCATCTTGGAGTGGCAGTGGCTCTCAGAAGTAAAGATGGGAAGAGGATCACCAATCCCCCTAATTCTGTGCCGACAAATAGTGGAGCAATATCAGAAAGGAGTTCGACAGTGTAAAATTGCAAAGAGTTTGAACATATCATCATCTACAGTGCATAATATCATCAAAAGATTCAGAGAATCTGGAAGAATCTCTGTGTGTAAGGGTCAAGGCCGGAAAACCATACCGGGTGCCCGTGATCTTCGGGCCCTTAGACGGCACTGCATCACATACAGGCATGCTTCTGTATTGGAAATCACAAAATGGGCTCAGGAATATTTCCAGAGAACATTATCTGTGAACACAATTCATCATGCCATCCGCCGTTGCCAGCTAAAACTCTATAGTTCAAAGAAGAAGCCGTATCTAAACATGATCCAGAAGTGCAGACGTCTTCTCTGGGCCAAGGCTCATTTAAAATGGACTGTGGCAAAGTGGAAAACTGTTCTGTGGTCAGATGAATCAAAATTTGAAGTTCTTTATGGAAATCAGGGACGGCATGTCATTCGGACTAAAGAGGAGAAGGATGACCCATGTTGTTATCAGCGCTCAGTTCAGAAGCCTGCATCTCTGATGGTATGGGGTTGCATTAGTACGTGTGGCATGGGCAGCTTACACATCTGGAAAGACACCATCAATGCTGAAAAGTATATCCAGGTTCTAGAGCAACATATGCTCCTATCCAGACGACGTCTCTTTCAGGGAAGATCTTGCATTTTCCAACATGACAATGCCAAACCACATACTGCATCAATTACAGCATCATGGCTGCGTAGAAGAAGGGTCCGGGTACTGAACTGGCCAGCCTGCAGTCCAGATCTTTCACCCAAAGAAACCATTTGGCGCATCATAAAACGGAAGATACTACAAAAAAGACTTAAGACAGTTGAGCAACTAGAATCCTACATTAGACAAGAATGGGTTAACATTCCTATCCCTAAACTTGAGCAACTTGTCTCCTCAGTCCCCAGACGTTTACAGACTGTTGTAAAGAGAAAAGGGGATGTCTCACAGTGGGAAACATGGCCTTGTCCCAACTTTTTTGAGATGTGTTGTTGTCATGAAATTTAAAATCACCTAATTTTTCTCTTTAAATGATACATTTTCTCAGTTTAAACATTTGATATGTCATCTATGTTCTATTCTGAATAAAATATGGAATTTTGAAACTTCCACATCATTACATTCCGTTTTTATTTACAATTTGTACTTTGTCCCAACTTGTTTGGAATCGGGGTTGTAATAAGTCAGGGTGCCAGGCAGTAAAACACTGCCAAATTTGTCAGGGAGTATGCAGGTTAAGTCAAAGAAAAAAAAAGAAAGAGAGAAATGCACAAGAAATGAATCCTTGGTTTCAATGGTTAACTAGTGTAGTATACTTACTTTTAATCTAGGAGACACTTAAGAAGATTTAGTAACTACAGTTCAGCTCTATTCAAATCCAGCAATATAGTTCACCAGTTTGCAACGTGATTCGGGCACTCTCCCAAACAATCGCGAGTTCGTTGCGATAACAACTCCAGTTCCAGTTATCCCCCAAGCTCTTCCACTTCTGTCGGTGTTGTCATCGGCTGATGATGGTTTTTAACAAGGAGGATGTGTGATCCAGAACAAAGTCTCAAAGACACTGGAGAAGGGGATCTGCCCTAGCATGGTGAAATTAGCGCTAGTGAGACTTCCGTTTTTTTTTCTAGCTGCAGACAAGTGGTGAGAAACATGTAAACCTTCTTTCCTCCTCACTTCAACAACCAGGGGTTTGTCGGTTCCTTTCTCCTGCTGATGGCCGTAGAAGACTCCTTTGGTTTGAACATATGGTACGACTATGGATATTTTTGCTAGAAAGAAACCGTGAAAGCACACAGCAACGGGAACTCGTGAAGAGTGGCAGACCAGCCGACCGACACCTTACAGCATGCGCCATCTTCCTTTTAAATGGGATCACTTAATTTCCAAAGAACAAAAGGGGCAGTCTTTGTCGAAATGTGATTGGTACATTGAAACATGGGTTGGATATGACAGAGTGTATGTGACAATATAAGAGGAAGAAAAAAAGAAAAAAAAAGATGTATTGCATCGCTACAAGATGTAGGTCCCTCTCCACCATTTGTTGCCAACTCATTATGGGTCGCCCTCTTTTTCTCTCGCCTGTTGGGACCCATTTGGCGGCCTGGTTTGCAGGTCTTGTCGTGGGGAGTCTCAGTGCATGTCCTAGCCAGCGAAGGCTTCGCTTGTTGATACAGGAGGTTGTTGACATCTGTCTCTTATCTCCTTGTTTGACACAAAGTTGTTCCATTTGATGCCTAGGATTTTTCTAGTGATAAATGCATCCAGTTTTTTCTCTTGGCTGGTTTTCAGTTGCCAGGTTTCGCATCCGTATAGCAATGTGGATAGAACATTAGAGTTGTAGAACCGCAGTTTGATTTTAAGGGAGAATTTTTTGTTGCTCCATATCTTGTTCATGACTCATTTATAGGATTTTTTTTTTGCATTACCATTTTCTACACTGCAGAACAATACTAAAGACACAAAAATTTTGAAACAACATATGGAACATACACAGATCTATATGACATACAAAAAGTATTTAAAAAATAAAAATAAATAAATAATAATCACAGCCTACAGGAATTACATTGCTCTTTTGTTTCTGTTGTCTTTGTCATTCTAATTTTTTTTGTATCTTCTTGTTTCTTATGCGCTCTGTCATTCATCTCTGATTGTCACAAAGCGTTGACACTGGAGACGCCTTCTAGAAATGTCACATTTAAAAAAAAAAATGTTTCTTTTTACAAAAAAATTCACCATATCAGCTATTTATAATCTGTTTATTATCAGCGGAGCGACTGCTGGACACGCCCCTATGAATGAGCCGTTACTAAAGAAACGATAATGCAGTAGAACGAGTGCATTAATGTAAACCTGCAAGAGTGTCAGAGCTGCTGTTATAGAAAACTAATCAATCAACACCTTCTGACCAATCAGAGTCCAGAATTCACCAGCGCTGTGGTATTAATAAACAGTTGCAAATGCTAGATTCAAGAAATATATATATATATATATCTCATCTCATTATCTCTAGCCGCTTTATCCTTCTACAGGGTCGCAGGCAAGCTGGAGCCTATCCCAGCTGACTATGGGCGAAAGGCGGGGTTCACCCTGGACAAGTCGCCAGGTCATCACAGGGCTGACACATAGACACAGACAACCATTCACACTCACATTCACACCTACGCTCAATTTAGAGTCACCAGTTAACCTAACCTGCATGTCTTTGGACTGTGGGGGAAACCGGAGCACCCGGAGGAAACCCACGTGGACACGGGGAGAACATGCAAACTCCGCACAGAAAGGCCCTCGCCGGCCACGGGGCTTGAACCCGGACCTTCTTGCTGTGAGGCGACAGTGCTAACCACTACACCACCGTGCCGGCCCTAACATAAAGCTATAAAAGGAAATTTTTGCATGTAGGAATGAACAAAATAAACAAGAAAACAAACAAAGAAACAAACAAATAAACAAACAAAATGTACAAAATATCATACAAAGAAAGAAAAGAAAAGTCATGAGGATAGTTTCTGTCTTTTTAACATTATACACACAATGTGTTTTTTTTATGACCAGCAGCTCATTATTTATTGCTTTCAAGCTTACTTTGCTTTAATGAATAAAACTTTGTTTGTTTGTTTATTTAATATAATAATAATAAGTTGCATTTATATAGTGCCTTTCTCAAACTCAAGGTCGCTTTACATAGGTCAAAGAAAACAACACAAAAAAAAGTTGCTAAAGAGTGGTGAGTTTATGCACTGGTGGAGGAGGAGAAGTGTTCATGAAACAGAAAGGTTTTGAGATGAGATTTGAAGAAAGAAATGGAAGAGCAGTCATGGTGGGGTTGTAGGTGGGTCTTCCAAAGCTTGGGGTCCATGACGCTGAAGGACCTGCTACCCAGGGTAGAGAGTCTGGTGCGAGGAACAGCGAAGAGATTATGGCTAGAGGATCTGAGATAGTGGGTCAGAAGGTCATGGATCTAAGGAAGAGCAAGATTATGGAGAGCTTTGAAGGTGAGTAGGAGGATTTTATACTTAATACGGGACAGAACAGGTAACCAGTGAAGCTGAGAAAGAATGGGGGTGATATGAGCAGATGGTTTGCTATGGGTGATGAGTCTCACTGCAGAATTCTGAATGTATTATAGTCTTTGAAGAGATTTAGTGGGGAGGCCAATGAGAAGGAGTTACAATAATCTAGGTGGGACTTAATGAAGAAGTGGACCAAAGTTTGAGCATCACTAATGGAAAGGAAGGGGCGAAGGCGGGCAATGTTCCGGAGGTGGAAGAAAGCAGTCTTGGTGAAGGATTAAATGTGGGGATCAGTCCTGAGTGAGGGATCAAGCAGTATTCCAAGGTTTCTAACAACAGGTGAAGATTTAACAAGTGCATCGTCAATGTTAAGACTGAAGCTGGAGGATTTGGACAATGAAGATTTGGGGCCGATAAGCATGATTTCTGTTTTACCTGTGTTAAGTAACCTTTATTTAACCAGGAAAGACTCATTGAGATTAAAAATCTCTTTTACAAGAGCGTCCTGGCCAAGACGGGCAGCAGCACAGTTAACAAAGCATTGAGCCAAAACAAACATCCATACACACTACCGTTCAAAAGTTTGGGGTCACTTTGAAATGTCCTTATTTTTGAAAGAAAAGCACTGTTCTTTTCAATGAAGATCACTTTAAACTAATCAGAAATCCACTCTATACATTGCTAATGTGGTAAATGACTATTCTAGCTGCAAGTGTCTGGTTTTTGGTGCAATATCTCCATAGGTGTATAGAGGCCCATTTCCAGCAACTCTCACTCCAGTGTTCTAATGGTACAATGTGTTTGCTCATTGCCTCAGAAGGCTAATGGATGATTAGAAAACCCTTGTACAATCATGTTAGCACAGCTGAAAACAGTTGAGCTCTTTAGAGAAGCTATAAAACTGACCTTCCTTTGAGCAGATTGAGTTTCTGGAGCATCACATTTGTGGGGTCGATTAAATGCTCAAAATGGCCAGAAAAATGTTTTGACTATATTTTCTATTCATTTTACAACTTATGGTGGTAAATAAAAGTGTGGGCTTTTCATGGAAAACACAAAATTGTCTGGGTGACCCCAAACTTTTGAACGGTAGTGTACACAACATTAAATAATGTACAAAGTAAGAGATCATTTAAAATAATCAGCAAAAGTTCATTAACCCTTTGGGGTTGAGAGCTTCGCTGGTGAAGCTCGACAGGTTTAGAATGAGTAGGTCATGTATTTAGATAAATATCTTTGCAAGTTTTTCATCATACAAGCATGATAACCATATTGACAGAAACTTTATACTTTACACTTTCCTCTGTGCCCACTGCCAAATAATATTATAGTTTTTAAATGAACTAAATTAGATGAAACATAAAACTTGTCTCCTTACTCAGTCACACTGGAGTTGGAGTGCTGAGTGCCCACTTACACATTCATAAAAGACTATTCACATGGTAACGGAATGATAATCACTTTCACTCTTTCGGTTTCAATTGGTTTCTCTTTCGTGGTGGGAACGCCCTCCGTAAACAGGATAAAATCTGTCAGACATAGTTCAGGCTATTTGGAGGTAAAACTTGTTGCGAGATGGCATGCGGATTTTATGAGCGTCGGATGATTCAGGACAGCGATTCAATTCATGATTCAGGACAGCAATTCGGTTCAATCTTGAGAACTGCGACACTGATGATGAGTGGTGCCTTTTTTCTTTTTTTTCCTTCAACTCGATCCAGCCAAAGATCAGTTCAAGTAAGTGTAAATATTTCTTTTATTTCTGATGAGCAAATCTTTTGATATGCGTGCGCTGTACTGCACACACAGGAAAAATGACTGAACAAATTTTTCTAGAGTTAAAAGTATTTTCCTCAAAAATAATTAATTTTGCTCTATTTTGAGTTTAGAGAGTAAAATTTGGAGTTGGAGTGGGAGCAAAATTACAGAGTAATTGTGTAACAGGGTAATAGAATTGGTTGTGGCTCTGGATTGAGTAAAATAGTACAAGAGTTAATTTCAAGACACTGAATTGAGTCAAATACCAAAATAAAGTTAAATATCAGATAAATGAAGATGTTGTAAAAAGCAGTTTTAGAACTGTGTTGGAATGTGTGAAAAAACATGACCTTACCCATTGGGACTTGACCTAATGGGATTAAGAGTTAATCTGATGGGATTAAGAGTTGACAGTGGGAGGGGTTTTCACTCTTCTCATTGAATGGAATAGAAATTTTTACCCTTCTCACTGAATACCCCTCCCACTGCCAACCCTTTGTACCGAAATAATAGGACACATTTTTTTGATGGCCAGTTAATTGTCCAACTCAATGAAGCAGATTTAAGTTGTTGTGCTTGATACATTCCTAAGACTGAACAGAATCACCTCAAGTTACCAAAATGGTTCAACACAATGGGCAAGTTGATGTTTTTTCACACATTCCAACACAGTTCTAAAACTGCTTTTTACAACATCTTCATTTATCTGTTTTTTTTTAAGTACAATCATGACATATAAATTACAGACATATTGTTGTAGCTGAACTTGTGCTGAATACAAAAAAAGTCATATGACATTGAAAATACTGCTTAGATTTGTTGAAATTGACAGCAAAATCAGAGTATGCCAAAACCATTAGAGTGCCAGAAAATACCCTCAGACCCCAGAGGGTTCAAAATCAGTATATCAAAAAGTCAGGCAAAACATCTACAGCTGGATAGTTCTGTCTTCAAATCATCTATATAATAAGTGGCAAAGTTTGTTTGTTTGTTTGTTTGTTTGTCTTGAGCTAACGTTGCCATTTCTCAACAGATTTTCACCAAATTTGGCAAGTAGGTCCAGGGATGACCCGGAATTTTGCGGATATAAACAAAATTCATGTAAGGGACCCAGGGAGGTCCCTGGGGGGCACAACATCCACCCACCCCATCCCTCAGTTTCTTTCACATTACATTTATCAACACAAACTCTCGACGATCTTCACTAAACTTGGCACGTAGGTACAAGAGATAGCCACAATTTGGCAGAACTCAGAAATTCCATTTTTGGGCCCCAGGGGGTCCCTGGTGGGCCCCTGGGTGGTGGATGTTTGGATTTTTGTTTGTCTTGGGTTAACATCACCATTTCTCAATGGATCGTCACCAAATTTGACATGGAAGTCTGGGGGCAACCCAGAATTTTGCAAAACCCAGGCAATGCCAGGTAACCTGCTAGTTTAAAATAACGTTAAATTCATGTAATGAGACCAACTCCTTAAGTTTCAGGTCAGTTTGTTACTAGTTCCAAGCAGAAGGCACAAAAAACTTAAATGCCTTTTTTTCCCAATTCAGTACGGACCTTTGGAACAGAAAGTAAAAACTTTCTTCTAAAGAAAAATAATACAGTTGGTTAAGTTTTGCTAAATCAAAAAAGAAATTCAGGCTCCATGGAGAATTTCATGTACTGTACATTTATAATGAAATACTGTTGCAGGTTTCCCAACCACTGTAAGGAGAGGCATGTGATTAAAATCACCAGGATGGACATTGAGAAATAATTCCATATTTTATCCAGTATTTTTTCTTACTGCTAAATATTTCAGAAATCAAAAATTAAGTCATTTTTTTAAAAAAAGAGTCAGTACTTGTAGAATATTACCTTGATTTCTAACACTAAAACATTTTTGTGTGTAAAACCTTTCACACAGAAACCAGAAGAAATGTTTTCCATTTCAACTGGAAAGTCTGATAACCAAGGTTTTCCTGGATGCTTCCATCTTGGTTTTCCGACTTCTTGTACTGGAAGGTGTTTCCAACTTCTGAGGAAAAGGGAACACGATAAAAATACAAACTTTTTACACCAGAATCATTGTCGAACTCCATTCCACAGACTGCTTCATAGCCTACAAATATGGCCACCATGGACTACAATTCACATCACACGCGCTCCCATCGTCACGTTCACAGTCAGCTGATTGCTAATCCTGCACACCTGGATTCAATCTCACAAACACACACCAGATATACTGTATATTATCTAGACCTGAGTGTTTTACTGGGAAATACACCACTTGTATTTTTCATCCGAGCTCCATCCGAGACATGGAGAACCAAAAGCGGGACATAAATCTTTATCTGTCACTCGTGAGGAAATCGATGATAAATTCCGTTTTGATAAATTTGGGGACTTTTTGTTTGTGAATGTGTCGATATAATAAAAAGAAAATCACACATTGGCTTGAAGATATGAAGTTTATCTTCTTGTGTTGAAAAACTTGCATTTTTCATACGAAATACATCACAGATCTGAGTGACATATTTAAATAATATTGACTGGCTTTTTTTTTTGTCGTATATCAGATATATTCCATTCAGCAAGCATGATACTGAACGAGTTGAAGACGAGTAACTGAATGGAATATATCTGATAGACCACGAAAAAAGCCATTATTATTATTATTATTATTATTATTATTATTATTATTATTATACACATTCCTTTCGGGTGTTCAGCATGTCTTTCTCTTTCAAAATTCTCTCAAAATCTTCCATATTTAATAAAGCAAACCTGGCGGCCATGTTTGTTTACAAATTGGCACCTTCACTCGCTAGCATGAAAGTTTTATGTCTCCGATGTGTGATGTCATGTTGTCTTAACAACCGTGCAATATCGTAAACCATATCCAACGCTCATTCTCCATTGGGTAGAGTGACGTAATACACGTACGATAAGCGATATGCTAACAATATTGCATGCTATCAAACCAAATGAATGAAATCCATTAGAAGGGACTAGATTCTAGAACATGTTTTTATTCCATGAAAAAAGTGTCCTGTATGTATAATAATTCCCGATATTTCACTCTGATGATGTCACACTCAGTGTTTTCCCGCTGACTTGTCAAAATGGAGGACTGGTTCAAAATTAAAATTCTTTTGATTAACTTGTTTTTTTTTTGTTTGTTTGTTTGTTTGTTTGTGGAAGTATCCATATAATATAAAGAACATTACATGGTCGCGCAAAGATATGAAGTTATGCATATTTTTAATTATTATTTTCAATGATTTATTAATGATTTATCAGTTTTATTTTCTAATTTTGTACACGCAATGAAAATAAAACACATCCTTTCATCTGTTCTATAAACACATGATAAATGTCAGATCCCAAAAGCACAGCTTTCACACATGTTCACACTTCATCACTTCGTCTTCATTAAACCTCTCCAGAGAATCCGATTCACACCAGTCACGTTCTTAAAACAGGCTGCTGAGATGCACAGAGATGCCTTCACTCCTTCCCTTATTACACATAAAAGAGGGAGAGAAAAAAAACAGAGAGCACAAGATACAGCCCATGATCTGTCATGCTTCCTACTGAATATACTATAATGCTGTAATATCATCACCAGCCGGTGGTCCATGGTGACTTTCTCACCCAAGCAGATCTCCAGGAGGATCGTTTCTGATTTTCCAAGGCTTACGGAGACACTTAAAGCCAGGGAGGTGAAACATGGTGGCTATAAAAGTGGTGTTTATGCTGAAAGTGGGGCTGAGGATGGAGCGATAAAATCAACAAAGCAGAGGATGCAAGCATGAGGAGCTAATCAGTGCTAGTTCACCAACGCACCGTATCAATGATGACAAATCAATGAGAAAGAGAGAGAGAGAGAGAGAGATTTATCCTCTGCATGCATTACAAGGAATCTGTTACACCACAACACAGAGCTGTTGAATTCCGGACTCTGATTGGTCAGAAGAAAAGGTGTTGATTAATTCTCTAGAACAGCAGCTCTGAATGTAGTGCAGGTTTATATTAAAGCCCTCATTCTGACACGTTATCATTTCTTTAGTAACATTTCATTCACAGGGAAGTGTACAGTAGTCGCTCCACTGATAATAAACAGTTTTTTTAAAATATGTAACATTTCTGGAAGGAGTCTCCAGTGTCAGAGGTAAAGCTGTAACTTTAAGTTTTCCAATGTCTTCAGGACAGATGAGATTACACTTCTTTGTTACATTTGTCCATGACAAAAAAATACATTTTGCTGTGAATTCCATTACAGAAGAAAGACCCATATGGATAAAAAAGTATTATGTCATTCTTTTTTCATAAAAAGATTTTAACAAATTGCTGTGGTTTAAGAATAAAACACTCAGAGCAGGCTTGTAGTACTTGAGTCCGACTCGTGCCGTAACTTGACTTGGACTTGAGCACTGATGACTCGGACTCATGCATTAACTGCATTCGGACTCATAAATTGGAGATGAGGACTCTGATTTTTTCTTTTTTTTTCAAGTCAAGTCAACTTTATTGTCAAATATGCTATGCATGCTCGACATACAGCACAGATGAAATTTCAGTCCTCTCTGACCCACGGTGCAAACAGGCAATGCAATAAGTAAAAATAAAAATAGAATAATTGAAAAAAACAAACAATATAACCAGTATAAACACTCTAGATAGGAACTAGACATAGACTAAACACTCAAACAATATAAGCAGTATAAACACTCTAGATATGAACTAGACATAGACTAAACACTATATATGTGGGTGCAATCAGTTAATTATTGCTATTAAGTGATCACTCATTAAATCAGTCTCATTAAATTTTGAAGGTCAATAATTAAAATGAATCAATCCCATTGAATCGTTTAATTTGACTCGTTTGAATTGAATCATACCATAGAATCAGTCTCATTCAGTGAATCATTTAGTGAATCGTTCCATGAATCGTTTAGTGAATCATTTAGTGAATCGTTCAATGAATCATTTGGTGAATCATACCATTAATCCTGGTGCTTAATAATAAATTACCAAACAGCTAAATTATGGTATATTTCCAAATTATTACAATCACTTACCACATTACATAACTTTTATATGCACCCTTTTTGAATTCTTTGAGAAGATTGGGGACTTCACATTGTTCACCAACAAGATGAATACACACAGCTTTGATAAATGAATTTATTATACAAAGATAAAAATGGATAATCAATATATACAAGCAGTGAGGTGTGTGTGGGTGTGTGTGTAGGACTTGACCATGTGTTTAGCCTCGTGTAGCTAATTACGTGGTGGAGGCCTAGCTTGTTGGTAGCTAAACAAAATAATGTTATCTAAACAGAACAAAGGATTAGCTCTGTGTTTAGCCTTGTGTTGCTAGTGTGAGTTTGCTAAAGGCCCTATGGCCTAGCTAAAGTGTGTTTGTTAGGCCTGGTGAGGCCTACTGAGCACGTGTTGCTAAAGACAAGGGTATTAGCCGTAGCTAACTAAAAGCTAGCTTGTGGATTTCTAGCTGAGGTGTGGTTTATCAGGCCTGATGGCCTGCTGAGCACATGGTAGGCCTTGATTAGCTTTGTGTTGCTAAGCAGACAAAAGGGAAGCTGTAGCTAACCCAGTAGCTCATAACCATACTGAATCCACTGAAATCTTGAGATCAAGATGTATAATAAGAGAACTATATGTTAGTAGTAAAGAAAAGCATGCACAGCCTATCTATTAAAAAAAACAATTGAGAGAACATAGAACAAAATAAATCAACACGCTGCATGTCTAACAGTGTAACAGATAAACCTGGGTTTAAATTCACACTATTTCAATAAAAGCAAATTCCTAAGACTATCATGATTATGCCCAAATGCCAAAATCTTACTTAATCCTGCCTTTAGCAAGATATGAAGAAATATTCGCCGGTGTAGTTTCGGGCCTCGCCGTGGGAGCACGTGAGCCGCTCGTGATGGAGGCGTAGAAAACTTTCTGGTCCAGCGGAGCACTTGGGTGGTTCCCGTGGAAAGCAGAGGGTTCTTGGTCCGAACCTCAGCGTTCGTGAGGAAAAGTCTCTGATCAGAACAAGATGCACAGCGCTTTTGAGTTAAAAAGGATTCAATCGCTTCTTAACTTTTAACTGCCTGGGCTGCAGTCGTGACGTCACTTCTAATGCAAGTAAACCGGTTGTAACTCAGGTTGAGTTTAAAGATCACGCGACTCTAGAGTTTACCTTTGCCAAGGGTAAGTAAGAAAATCGCGCTGAGTGATGGATCTTGCAAGAAAGAAGACGTCTTTCGGGTGGAGAGCGTCCCTTTTGCGCATCTAGACTCGTTGAAGTCCGGACGCGAGAGACAAAGATGGCAGAGCTTCCGCTTGGATTTATGCGTGCATGGCAGACTGACGTAGATGATCCCGCCCACGCATGACGTAGGTCACGCGGAAGTTGCCTGGGAATTGTAGTTCTGACACAAGATGGCGGCATGATACCTACATATATATATATATATATATATATATATATATATATATATATATATATATATATAAAATCTCCTCCTCACCCCCAGCGGGGGGGTGGTATCCATGTCATCCTCAAGCTCGGGTCCTCTACCAGAGGCCTGGGAGTTTGAGGGTTCTGCGCAGTATCTTCGATGTTCCTAGGACTGCGCTCTTCTGGACTGAGGCTTCAGATGTTGTTCCTGGGATTTGCTGGAGCCACTCTCCCAGTTTGGGGGTTACTGCCCCAAGTGCCCCCACTACCACGGGGACCACGCAGCCCTTGACCGTCCACATCCGTTCCAGCTGCTCTTTCAACCCTTGATACTTCTCAAGTTTCTCATGTTCCTTCTTCCTGATGTTGGCATCAGCTGGGATCGCCATATCTATCACCACCACCCTCTTCTGCTCTTTGTCCACCACCACTATGTCTGGTTGGTTAGCCAGGATCTGTTTGTCAGTCTGGAAGCTGAAGTCCCACAGAACCTTGGCCCTGTTGTTCTCAGCCACCTTCTGTGGTATGGCCCATTGGGACTTGGGTACTTCTATTCCATACTGGTTGCAGATGTTCCTGTATACTATACCAGCCACTTGGTTGTGCCTCTCCATGTACGCTGATCCAGCTAGCATCTTACACCCTGCTACTATGTGCTGGACTGTTTCAGGGGCTTCTTTGCACAGTCTGCATCTTGGGTCTGATCTACTCTGGTAGATCCTGGCCTCTATGGCTCTTGTGCTTATGGCCTGTTCTTGTGCTGCCATGATTAGTGCCTCTGTGCTGTCTGTCAGTCCTGCATTATCCAGCCACTGGTAGGATTTCTTGATATCAGCCACTTCCTCTATCTGACGGTGGTACATGCCATGTAGGGGTTTGTCCCTCCAGGTTGTCTGTTCCTCCTCCTCCTCTGCACTCTCATCAGGGTTCTGCTGCCTGAGACATTCACTTAGCAGTTCATCCTTTGGGGCCATCTTTCTGATGTATTCTCGGATTTTCGATGTTTCATCCTGGACCGTGGTCTTGATGCTCACTAGCCCTCGGCCTCCCTCTTTCCGCTTAGTGTATAGTCTCAGGGTGCTGGACTTGGGGTGGAACCCTCCATGCATGGTGAGGAGCTTTCTAGTCTTGATATCTGTGGCTTCTATCTCCTCCTTTGGCCAGTTTATGATACCAGCGGGGTATCTGATGACTGGTAGTGCGTACATGTTGATGGCTCGGACCTTGTTCTTACCATTCAGCTGACTTTTCAGGACCTGCCTTACTCTCTGGAGGTATTTGGCTGTGGTTGACTTCCTTGTGGCCTCTTCATGGTTTCCATTAGCCTGTGGGATGCCAAGGTACTTGTAACTGTCTTGGATATCACCTATGTTGCCCTCTGGTAGGTCAATCCCCTCAGTCCGGACCATCCTGCCTCTCTTTGAGACCATCCGGCCACATTTGTCCAATCCGAATGACATCCCTATGTCATCGCTGTAGATCCGGGTGGTGTGGATCAGCGAGTCTATTTCTCGCTCGTTCCTGGCATACAGCTTGATGTCATCCATGTAGAGCAGGTGGCTGATTGTTGCCCCACTATGGAATCGGTACCCGTAGCCGCTCTTCGTGATGATCTGACTGAGGGGGTTCAGGCCTATGCAGAACAGCAGTGGTGATAGTGCATCTCCTTGGTATATGCCGCACTTGATGTTGACTTGGGCAATGGGTTTTGAGTTGGCCTCTAGGGTTGTCTTCCACATTTCCATTGAGTTCTGGATGAAGGTCCTTAGGTTCCTGTTGATCTTATACAGTTCCAGACATTCCAGTATCCATGTGTGTGGCATTGAGTCGTAGGCTTTCTTGTAGTCAATCCAGGCAGTGCACAGGTTGGTCTGTCTCTTCTTACAGTCTCAGGCAACTGTTCTATCGACCAGTAGTTGGTGCTTGGCTCCTCTGGTGTTACTGCCAATTCCTTTCTGTGCCTCGCTCACGTATTGAGCCACATGTATTGAACCGTCTGCCGGTTGTTGTTCCCCTGCCACTGAGAGTACACCTTGGCTGGTTCAGTGGAGAACATTACTCATTTTTGCCGCAATGATGCCTGACAGGGCCTTCCATGTTGTGCAGAGACAGGTAATTGGCCGGTAGTTGGATGGGATGGGTCCCTTCTGGGGGTCCTTCATGATTAGGACTGTCCTGCCTTGGGTTAGCCATTCTGGGTGGGTCCCATCCCTCAGCAGCTGGTTCATCTGTGCTGCTAGGCATTCATGGAGTGCAGTTAGCTTCTTCAGCCAGTACGTATGGATCATATCGGGGCCTGGTGCTGTCCAGCTCTTCATCTTTGACACTCTTTCTTGGATGTCTGCCATTGAGATGGTTACTGGTTCTTGTTCTGGGAGGTTGCTGTGGTCAGCTCTTAGGTCCACTAACCATTGGGCATCGGTGTTGTGTGATGCCTTTCTTTCCCATATGTCTTTCTAGTATTTTTCCACCTCAGCTCTTGGTGGGTCTGACCGGTTGTTGTTCCCCTGCCACTGAGAGTACACCTTGGCTGGTTCAGTGGAGAACAGCTTGTTTATTCTCCTGGCCTCTCCCTCCTTGGTGTATCTCTTCAACCGGGTGGCCAGAGCTGTTAGTCGCTGTTTGGCAGTTTCGAGTGCCTCTGGTATGGAGAGTGAGTTGTACTTCCTGGGTGCCCCTTTATTCACCATGTTCCCTTTCTGTAGTTCAGCTAGCTGGCTAACTTCTCTCCGTGCTGCCTTTATCTTGGCCTCTAATCGTCTGGGGGCTCCAGGTTTCCAGTTGGGTCACAATCTTTCTTCTCAGGTCAGCAGCTCTTGTGTTGAGGCTGTTAGCTGTTGGGGCTTGGTACCCAATCTCTGGTTGTGGGGATGATGATGATGACATTTCCCCACTGACCTGTGGGTTTCGAAGTATCCAATGGTCCCACATTCGCTGCATGTATCCCCTCTCCAGCAAATCCGTATTTTCTGTCCTCGTCTTGTTCCAGTAGCCCATCCTTGTCTTGTTCCAGTAGTCCATTTCTCATCAGTTTGCCCTGGTTCCCTAGCAACTGATGCAGACCTTGTTGACCCAGGCGACGTCTGAACCGGTATAACTCTATCAGTTATGTCTTCACTCATTCCTGAGGTAGGCTGATATATCATGAGGGGTCTTGCCTAAGGACCCTTACTGGATGATGTTTTGCCCCGACCGGGATTCAAACCCCGATCTCCCGCGTCATAGTCAGTGAGCATTACCACTGTACTATCCAGCTGTGAGATATATATATATATATATATATATAGATATATATACACACACACATAAATTGGTTCAAATAAACAAACAGTCAAGGGCACTTGAGGTATAGCAGGTAAACATTGAAATAAGCAGTATAAACAAACTAGCAGCTGTTAAGGTGAGGTAGTGCGGAATAGTGCAAATGAGCGAGGTAAAGTGAGATGTGCAGTCCCTGAGTTCAGTGTATTAATGAACGATGAGATGTATGTATGTATGTGTGTGTGTGTGTGTGTGTTTGGGGGCGGGGGGGGGAACTGTGAGGATGACATGACAGATGCTGAAGGGGGGGCAGGGGGGTGTGGGAGCAGAATCTGTGGCAGGGGGCAGAGGGGGGAGGAGGGGCAGAACAGGGAGGGAGTTGAGCCTCCTGACCGCCTGGTGAAAGAAACTGTTCTTGAGCCTGCTGGTTTTGGCCCGGAGACTCCGCAGTCTCCTCCCCGATGGCAGCAGGCTGAAGAGGCTGTGAGATGGGTGGGTGGGGTCACCTGCAATCCTGATGGCTTTGTGGGTGAGGCGGGAGTTATAAATATCCATTAGAGAAGGGAGAGAGACACCAATGATCCTCTCAGCTACTCTCACGATGCGCTGCAGAGACTTGCAGCAGGACACGGTGCAGGCGCCGTACCACACGGTGATGCAGCTGGTCAGGATGTTCTCGATGGTGCCTCTGTAGAAAGTGCGCATGATGGGGGCCGGGGCTCTTGCTCTCCTCAGTTTGCGGAGGAAGTACAGACGCTGTTGGGCTTTTTTGGCCAGTGATGCAGTGTTGTTGCTCCAGGACAGGTCTTCAGAGATGTGCACACCCAGAAACTTGGTGCTGCTCGCCCTCTCCACTGCAGCACCGTCGATAGATAGTGGAGCATGCTGGGTGTGCGCTCTCCTGAAGTCCACAATGATCTCCTTCGTCTTCTCCACGTTCAGACGGAGATTGTTGTCCTTGCACCACATGGCCAAGCGGCTCACCTCACTCCTGTAGATTGTCTCATCGCCATTGTTGATGAGACCCACCACAGTCGTGTCATCCGCAAACTTGATGAAGAGATTTGAGCTGGATGTTGGTGTGCAATCGTGGGTCAGCAGAGTGAAGAGGAGGGGGCTTAGCACACATCCTTGGGGAGCCCCCGTGTTCAGTGTGATGGTGCTGGAGGAGTTGCTGCCGATCCGTACAGTCTGTGGTCTCCCCATCAGGAAGTCCAGCAGCCAGTTGCACAGGGAGGTGTTGAGTCCCAGCTGGTCCAGTTTATGAATGAGCTGCTGAGGAATGATTGTGTTGAATGCTGAGCTAAAGTCTATGAACAGCATTCTGACATATGAGTCTTTTTTCTCCAGGTGGGTGAGGGCTGAGTGGAGGGCAGTGGAGATGGCGTCATCTGTCGAACGGTTGGACTGATATGCAAACTGGAAAGGGTACAGGGCGGGGGGGAGGGCAGACTTGATATGCCGCATGACTAGCCGCTCGAAGCACTTCATGAGGATGGGAGTGAGTGCGACAGGGCGGTAGTCATTGAAGCAGGAGGGAGACGGCTTCTTCGGGACCGGGATGATGGTGGTGGTTTTGAGGCACGTGGGGACAACAGCCTGGCTCAACGAGATGTTGAAGATGTCTGTAAAGACATCTGGGAGCTCCTCGGCACAGTCTCTCAGGACACGACCAGGAATGTTTTTGTAACATGCCATAATAATTTGGCATAAGATATTTATATCTACATTAATTTTTATACTAATTTCATGCAAGAGAATGCACAGTCACCTGTTCGTACATCATGTTCAGGAACAAACTAATGTTAACGGCGCTAAAATGCCTGGAGAGACACCCCTAGGATTGTCCGCTTTGCTTATACAGACTTCTCGTGCAGTGGGAAAAAATGCACTGTTATGTGTTCCATATGGAGAAGAACTATCAAGGAGATGATGGGGACAACCTCGAACTTCAGTTGTCATTTGGCAAGACTCCACCCAGAGAAGGAAGTGACACGCTATGTTCATTGCTTTGTTGATAGCAGGGCTTGCTTGCTGACCAATGAACTAGCTAGTGTTAACCCTCTCTCATGTTATTTACCCTACTGATAGTGGACGGGGCTTGTGCTGGACTCAACTTGGATCAGTAGTGGACTCGACTCGGACTCGACTCAAAATTTTCTTTAACAACTTGGACTTGACTCGGAATTGAACACTGGGGACTCGAGACTGGACTCGGACTCGAGATTTAGTGACCCGATTGCAACACTGATTTGGGGACATGTCTTTATTGGAAAATAATCAACTTCAGGGTTGTAACAGTATCCACTTCATCACACCACCCTGTTGTTGATTAATTTTCTAGAACGGAACCAGTACAAGATTAGCTGTGACATGAACTGTGTGGTGTCCAAAGTCAGTGCCTGAAGTACAGTATAGTTTGCACTAATGTAGCTAACAAAATAATAGAACCTAATAGTCTCCAGTTTAGCATTGCGTGTTTTGCTAGCCTAAACCATCACCAACACACTCACCTCAAAAGACAATGTTTAGCTTCATATCAGCAGTTCCACCACTTCAGTTGGAATTACATCATCATCATCATCATCATCATCCAAATCACTTCAAGCAAAGCAATTTAACCTTCAGGATTTAGGCCACACCCTCTATCTGAATCTGATAACTGGTGTGTAGTGACACCAAACTTGAAGTGATGACAAAGAAAGCTGGAGCTCCGATTGATGTTTGTTCTTTGTCCATGTTTATAGAGAACAGAGTGTCATCCAGAGTCAGAAAGGAAATCAGTTTTCGACACACACACACACACACACACACACACACACACACACACACACACACACACACACAACACACTTTAAGCTATAATGCTAAACTGGTGGCTTGAAGCTTCTAATGTTTGTTAGCGACTCGACACTTTTCTTTGTCCACCGCAGTCATCATAACAACACGATGGTCAGTCGATAGCACTTTAAGAAATTAAAGCATAATTCAATTCCTGGGATCCATCAGACACCAGCATCTAAAACCTCCAGACATGGAGAGGACGAAAAAGCTGAAGAGGTTCAAAAGGTCAAAGGTCACAAGGTTAAATTCTGCCTTTAGATCTGCATTAGTGCTGGCTGCTTACTGTGTGTGAGAGAAGAAGAAGATGAAACGTCATCAAAACCAGCATCGATCCGATAAATCATCTACCATGCAGAAACAAGACCCTGCCCGTCTCTTATCTACATATCATTTGCATATGACACACCCATATTTAACACATGTGCATATCAGTTACATGATGCATGTATGCATGGAGTTTACCTGAAACACACCCTAATTTATGCAGAGCCAATGAGAGAACAGCCCTCTTCTGTTTTTGCTCTTTTTTGCTCCCTTGGAAGAAGTAAACATTGCTCACGGTCTTAGATGCATGGTGTATGTAGATGATACTCAGCTATATACATCAACACCAAACATGATCAGCCTACAACACCTTCAACAACTGAGTTGTGCATGAAGGATATTGTCATCTGGTGTACTGCAAATGGTCTCGTGTGTAACCCTGACAAAACAGAGGTTCTCCATCTTATGTCCAGGTTCAAGCCACATGATGATGATGTTCATCCTTCGGGGGTTAAAAATGACCATGACTTCAGTTTGGTGGGTGGCGGTTGTGAGTCCAGAGGTGATTAATAAGGCCAATCTGGGCTTGAAAGGTATGCTTGAAGGATTTTGATGAATTTTGGTTTTGTTTCCTGATTAAACTCATCATTTCTTCACATATCACTGTGTGTTCACATGAACAACCTGACTAATGACTTCCAGTCGTCAGGAAAAGAAGCTATACCTTCCTTTAATTATATGATTTGGTTTACTTTTTGGGGAAAAAAGGCCCCACCCCTCCACCGTCACTCAGGATTCCCATCATAGCAGCCATGCGATTAAACTCTGAAACATGCTTTTGACCATCTCATCTCATCTCATCTCATCTCATCTCATCTCATTATCTCTAACTGCTTTATCCTGTTCTTTATCCTGTTCTACAAGATACTGTAGAAGAAGATAGTAACCAAGAACTTGGAGTTTGTACCACTCACATATAAGCGTTCTTAGCCTCCTAAAATGCCTTCTCATCTGAAACGCTGTCTGATGCACTCTTTTAGAAACATTAGAAGTGAACTTTGGTTGGCTCTAACAAGGAACCTGACAACAGATCGTTTCCTGACTTGATCAGGTGAGAAAGGTTTCCAAGTAGAAGCCTTTTAAGATGTTGGGAATCCTTAATTATCCAATGAACCCTTAAAGAACCCTTGAAGAACCTTATTTTTCCTTCATGTACCAACTGAATGTTCTTGTTGAAGCTTTAAAAGTTCCTTAAAGAAATCTACAACAAAATGTTTCCAAATGGAACCTTTTTATGAGACTGAAAAGCCTTCATTATCCAATGAGCCAGTGGAGGACATTTGTCTCTATGAGTGTTCCAAGTAGCAAGAAACTGAATGTTAAACTCCTGACAGGTTCTAGATATCTCATCTCATCTCATTATCTGTAGCCGCTTTATCCTGTTTTACAGGGTCGCAGGCAAGCTGGAGCCTATCCCAGCTGACTACGGGTGAAAGGCGGGGTACACCCTGGACAAGTCGCCAGGTCATCACAGGGCTGACACATAGACACAGACAACCATTCACACCTATGGTCAATTTAGAGTCACCAGTTAACCTAACCTGCATGTCTTTGGACTGTGGGGGAAACCGGAGCACCCGGAGGAAACCCAAGCGGACACGGGGAGAACATGCAAACTCCACACAGAAAGGCCCTTGACGGCCACGGGGCTCGAACCCGGACCTTCTTGCTGTGAGGCAACAGCGCTAACCACTACACCACCGTGCCGCCCTGCTTTTGACCAAGTGAGAATAATCAATGGTCAAAACCTCCAGCCTAATACTGTACTCACCCATCCGTATTTTAAAATTATTAATGATAGGCTGTATCGAGTGATGCTAGATGCTCAGACACAGGAAGAGATGACCCAGTTGTTGGTTCTGAACAGCCGTAGGGAACTCCTGCTCCATCCCATGGCTGGACAATTATTGGGGCAGGATAAAACAGTGAACCATCTCATGGCTTGTTTGTATTGGCTGGGCATTCGTTGTGGTGTGCGACATGCTGTTAATGTCACCCCAAAAGGTCCATTGCACCCTATATCACTCATTCAGATCTCCTTTGAAAGAATTGGCATGGATCTCATTGGGTCATTAGATTGGACTGCATGGGGGCATCACTTTATTTTAGTCCTTGTGGATTATGCAACATGATACGCAATTTCACAGTGCTCAGTCCTGATTAGCATGGTGTGGTAAATTGGTAAGGGCCATCCCAACCACAGAAGCTAACCTTTATGTGTCCATACTGAGCATGTGTAAGCATAAGAGATTTCACACACACCTCACATGAGGTTGCATGAAAAGTTCTGTGGCTTCCTCAAATGGGAAGTCCTCAATGGCTATCTTGGCATAGCTTAGACAAAAAGGGCGGTCTGATGTACAGATGCTAAGTTGGTTGCAGAGGCCAACCTTTATTCTGTTGCTGCAGCTGAACCTGGCTATCATATGGAACAAGGACTATGCTTGGTTGCCTTGCTGTGTGCTGGTCAATGGCAGTGCACTATTGGTTCTGAGTAGCAAATCACATCCTGCTTCAGAAATAAGGGAAAGCAAATATTGTACTGGAGAAACATGTACATGGGATGCAGATTTATTGTGTGGTTTGAGGTTCCCACTTGTCCACTGGCATTTATTTTGATCTGCCAGTGAAACTAACGGTGCTTGTTGTAGCGAGGTGAGCGAGCAGTCACCTTATCCTGCCTTGAACCCATGTCTACAGGGTGCCAAACCTGCACCCTGACCACAACACCAAAGGTGTCAGAGCACATGCTGAACTGTAGTGACAGGCACTCCATCACACTGCCCTCCCCTTCGGGAGGTGTACCCACGCGCTTCAAACACACAGGCGTCTCTCACACATCCCCCAGCCATACTTCTCCCATACCAGGGTGCCCCACACACTCATGCTTCACCCATCCCTGGGGTCCCTTGCACAGGGGCCACCTATCCTGGGGGTCCCTCATACGGCTCAAACACAGGGCACACCTTCGATGGCCTCCTGGCAAGCCATCCCACTTCTGACACCATCTGCAGCAAAGCGAGAGAACAGACACCGGATGTGCCAAACCTGCACCCTGACCACAACACCAAAGAGCCAGGCTCATTGGTATGGCAGTCAGAGCACATACTCAACTGTAGTGATGGGCATTCCATCACACTTGTTTTTGTTTCATCATAATTTTCTCTAATAGGAATTTTGAAGCCCGTCATTGCAGAATATTATCCATCGACTTCTAGTATCAGCCATTGAAAAGCCAGGTCAATAGGTCTCAAGATAACAAGGAGACTTCAGGATTGTTGGGACGCTGAAGTATGGAGACAGGCGGGGTACTTTGATGGGCGTTATTCACTTTTCAGCTATCTTATTACTCTATTGTCTCAACAAGACACACAAACACACACGTAAACACCTTTGTTGGATCTCAATTTCCTCTTCCTCTCAGCTCTTTCTGTCTTCGTTTAAGCCCTCAATTGTTGCTGAAATGGAAGACACACATACATCACCGTTAATCATACTCAGGTGCAATCGCTTTGCCACTCACCTCCCTTGGCCTTGCTCTCTATTCCCAAACCAACACTTGACCATGCCCCCACCTCTACAAAGACATAGGAACTAACAGGTAGCAGGTAACGTTGCTAGAAGGAACAATCTCAAACGCAGTGTAGGATTGTTCTGAAAAATTATTTGAGCCTTATGTTTGGATTTGCTGCATTACAGCGTCACATCTAATTTGCATAAAGTTGAGAAAAAGTTCATGTCACGCTCATTGCACTGACATCATGCTGTTTGCTGGTATCGCTCGTAGCTAAAACATTACATTACAGGCAGAGCCAACACACCCAGAGGAGCAGTAAGGGGTTCAGTGCCTTGCTCAAGAGCACTTCAGCCGGTCCAGGGAATCAAACCAGCAACCTTATGGTCCCAAAGCTGCATCTCTAACCATTAAGCTATGGCTTCCCCTACCATTTCACTGAGGTCACAAACATGATGTGCTGCATTCAAGACTTTCTTAAAAGATGTTAACGATCATAAAACTCATTCATTTCTCTTCACCGTGGCTCTGGATCCTTTTCCAAACAACTCATTTCAGGGTTGTTGGGTTTTTTTTTGTCTTTTTTTTCCAAAATTAAAAATAAAGATTGTCATTTTGTCATTATGGGTTAATGTGTGTAAACTGATGGCAAGAAGAATTAAATCCATTTTGAATTAAATCTATAAGATAATGAAGTGATCTGAATACTCTGTTTATTGTCAATACACTGTACATCATTGCGTTATTTTAGCTCCCAATGTTTAGCCTCATCGATTACATTTCAACTCAAGTCTGAACCTTCAGGAACTTAATTCATCACCGTGCAGCTCTGACACAGAAGCAAGAAAGCTCCCATCTCAATTTGATGACATTCTGGAGGTAATATTGCATCTCTGAAGGCATTCAGAAATGATAAAATCTTTAGGAAAGTGTCCTGCATTTTCCTGGAGCTACCTTACTGTTAAGACTCCATAAGAAAAGTTCTGGTAAGATTTTCTCTCAGGTCTGTCTCGAACTTTTTCTCTTTCTTCTTCTTCCTTGCATTAGTCCTGCATGGGTGCAGGGTCCGCAGCTCGGCTCAGCTGTCTCCACTTACTCCTATCAAAGACATCCTCTGGTTTTGCTTTTGTGGATTTTAGTTCCTCCTTTATTGAGTCAGCCCATCTCTTTTTGGGTCTTCCACGTGGCTGCTTGCCTGGAATGTCCAGTGCTGTTGTAGATTTTGCCACTGCTCCATCTGAGCTTCATATGATATGGCCATACCATCAGAGGCGCCACTGTCTCATCTTTGCAGTGATTGGAACCACCCACATTTTCCTACGGACTTCCGGGTGGTTCCAGTCACTGCAAAGATGAGACAGTGGCGCCTCCAATGGTATGGTCATCAGACCTTTTCTTTTTCATGCAATATATATTTAAGAGTTATTCCATGAAATGGAGTCATACATGAGCTGATAGCCAACAAGGCACGTAGCACTGAGATTGAGTGGAATAACTGTTTTATTCTATCCACATTCACTGGATTTTGAGAAACAGAGCATTTTTATTTGTTTGCAAATTTGATAAATAAAAACTTTATACAAAACGTCCGACAAAATCATTTCCGCTTAGAATGTAAACAAACTGGCGAAATAACAGAAGCAATTTATGAAAAATGCAATAATAATTCTTAAATACTTTCATTCCATATTTTTGGGGGTTTTGTTTTCGAGTTTTTATTTCGTCCTCGGTTGGTTCAGCAACACTTTCCACCATTTTGTTTTTCTCAACTCATGGTATATGAGCTGATATCCTAGTAGTAGAGTAGCCAATCAGAGCGCGCGATTGCTCATATCCAGTGAATGTGGATAGAATGAATATATTTATACATATTCTGTATATTGTGTATATTCAGCAGAGCATTCTATCATCACTTTTTTTTACTTTTAATTTTATTCTATCTATTATATTCTATTTTACTTCCTTTTTTTAAACTACCCCCATTTTCATGACTTACAGAGCATTTCAATAAACATTTCACTGCATGTCATACTCTGGACAGCCACACATTTTGTGGCAGCATGATAGTGTAGTGGGTTTGAGCCCAGCAGCCGATGGCAGCCTTTCCGTGTGGAGTTTGCATGTTCTCCCTGTGGGTTTCCTCCGGGTGCTCCGGTTTCCCCCACAGTTAAAAGGTTAGGTTAACATGGGGAGGCCTTGGGCTGAGGTTGGTCTGAAGTATTCTTGAGCAAGACACCTAACCCCTAACTGCACCCCGGGTGCTGTAGCATGGCTGTAGGTAGAAGTGTAGAAGTTCTGAAGTGTGTTTATATGTATTGTATAGAAGCTTCTGAAATTATAGCAGTGACCCAGGATAAGAAAATGCACCTAGGTGTGGAGGAGTGTGTGTGTGTACAGTATGTGTGTGTTTAGTATGAAAAAAAGAGTTGATGAGAGAGATGAAAGGAACTGGTCCAGCACTCTTCTCCTGAACTTTCCTTGGACTTCATTAGACTAATCCAGCCACCGATACTAACCGTATTAGAGGCAGCGAGGTGAAACCGGTCCTGATAAATGAAAGAGTGACTTATTAGATCATCCTCATCCATCTTTCTATCTCTTTCACACACACACACACACACACACACACACACACACACACACACACACACACGATGTCAGCAGCAGGCACCTGAGGAGGCCTGGTGAGTGCCAGTGTTCTGCCTAATCTGGTTTGTCTCAGTGTAATCGTGTCAATGTCACTCTCAATCAGACGCCTACAACGAGGGCCAAATAACTTCAGCTGTGATTGGACTTCGCTCGGGATTTGTCTTTAAAATGACCTACAGACAAACTCTCTCTCTCTCTCTCTCTCTCTCTCGCCATTCTGTCTTCTGTCTCTCGCCAACCTGTCCATCAAACAGGGATGCTCTGTGATTTGTCTTTATTGGGACACGATCGATTGCTGTCCTCTCACTGTGAAGAAGAAACGTGTGGTTGATTTGCTGCCATACCATCAAAAATGCCTTTGTGTGTGTGTGTGTGTGTGTGTGTGTGTGTGTGTGTGTGTGTGAGGGTTTTGACTATAGGCATGGAATATTTGCTAGTACAATAAAGTGCTGTCGAATTCTGGATTCTGATTGGTCAGGAGAAAAGGTGTTGATTAATTTTCTAGAATGCAGGTTTGTATTCATGCGATCGTTTTAATCCATTGTCATACATTGTTACAATAGGAACAGCTCGTTCGCAGTGTACGGCGAGCATTCGGCAAAAACACGTTTGAGGTTTTTTTAACATTTTTGGAAGGAAGGAGTCTCCACTGTCAAAGCTGGTCAAGCTGTTACACTTTGAGTTTTCTCGGCTGATGAAGCAGCGACCGTTTGTATAGTGGTGCTTGAAAGTTTGTGAACCCTTTAGAATTTTCTATATTTCTGCATAAATATGACCTAAAACATCATCAGATTTTCACACAAGTACTAAAAGTAGATGAAGAGAACCCAGTTAAACAAATGAGACAAAAAATATTTGTGGCAGCGGGGGCGTAGTCAAGCATTGGTCTGTGACCAGAGGGCGGAGTCAGGGAAGGTAAGTGGCAGAATCACTGCACCTGATGTGAGTTAACCTGTGTTTGTGTGTCTTCCCTAGTGACTGCACCCTATATAAGGAGAGAGAGAACAGAGGGAGGGAGCTCTCTCCCAAACCAGGCGACTGATGTGTGTGTGCGCGTGTCTGTGTGACTGGGAGACTAGAAAAGCTGAAAATAAAGAGTTTTTTTTGGAACACAGTTCTGGCCTGCTGTATTTCTGTGCTCCACCCACCTGCTCAAAGTCCTACAGCGGTGCTGAAACCCGGAAGGAGCACAGAGGATAACAGCCCCATGGAATCCTCCCCCTTCGCGGACCTGATCCACGCCCTCGCCACGGCCCAACAGAGCCAGCACCAGGCGCTGGTCGCCCTCCAAAAGAAGCAAGCGCAAAGGTT
Source organism: Neoarius graeffei (assembly GCF_027579695.1). NCBI lineage: Eukaryota > Metazoa > Chordata > Actinopteri > Siluriformes > Ariidae > Neoarius > Neoarius graeffei. Next base: position 4,016,621 of record NC_083581.1, read on the forward strand.
CGAGGCCCTGGTGCTGGTGCAACAGGAAGATCATCAGGAGTTCTGGCACCTCCTCGCATCGGTGGGGTCTGCCACCTCCACCGCTGCGGACCCTCCCCACCTCACCCTAACGAAGATGGGCCCGCACAACAACCCCAAGGCCTTCCTAGTGCTCTTCGAACAAGTAGCAGAGGCCTGGGCCTGGCCAGTGGAACAGCACGTGGCGCGCCTCCTCCCCCTGCTAATGGGCAAGGCGCAGCTGGCCGCGCTACAGCTCCCTGCCGACAGCCGGCTGGTCTACGCAGACCTGCGCCGGGCCGTCTTCCAGCGTGTGGGGTGCACCCCAGAACAACAGCGCCAACGCTTCTGCGCTCTACGCCTAGAGGAGGTTGGCTGACCATTTGCGTTTGGCCAGCAACTCCGGAACACCTGCCAGTGGTGGCTGAGGGCTGACAACCGCAACGTTGAGGGAATCGTCGATCTGGTGGTACTGGAGCAGTTCATTGCCCGACTTCCCGAAGGGACCGCGGAGTGGGTCCAGTGCCACCACCCGGCATCGCTGGATCAGGCCATCAAGTTGGCGGAGGATCATCTGGCGGCTGTTCCAACGGCAGGATTGTAGATCTCCTCTTCTCATCTCTCCTCTCTCTCCCTCCCCTTCTGTGTCTCATTCTTGCCCCGTTCCCCCACCATGGAGGTGGGGGCCAGTTCCACCCCAACCGGCCCGCCGCACCCGCTGTGACCTCCTGTTTCCCGCTTCCATGTCTGTCTCTCCCCCCCAGGTGAGTGAGCCCCAGAGCGCCGGTGCAGAGAGAGAGCCCGGGCCGGTTTGCTGGTGCTGCGGGGAGCTGGGGCACCTCCAGCATCAGTGCTCGGCAATGGAGGTGGGTGCGGTGGTCCGGATCCCCGACACACCAGGAACTACCCTCGATCAAGCCAGAGCGTATCTAATACCAGTGAGTGTCCAAGGGGATACATATCAGGCTTTGGTGGACTCCGGCTGTAATCAGACCTCCATCCACCAAAGCCTGGTGCAAGACGAGGCATTGGGGAGAGCACAATTGGTGAAGGTGTTGTGTGTGCACGGGGATGTTCACAACTACCCTTTCGTGTCGGTCCACATTCTATTTCGAGGGGAAAAATTTAGTGTAAAGGCAGCGGTTAATCCTTGCCTTACCCACTCGATAATTTTGGGGACTGATTGGCCAGGATTTCGGGAGTTAATGACTCATTTAGTGAAGAGTGGGTCCTGCCATACTTCAGCAGGGGGAGGTCCCGGTGTGGCATTGGCAGGAGCAGCTGTCACAGAGCTATCTACATCATCTCTGCATCACAGTGAGGAGCAGCAGGCTCCTCCTCCCTCTCTCGGGGAATCCCTCGCAGATTTCCCATTAGAGCAGTCGCAAGACAAGACTCTGCGGCATGCATTTGAACAAGTGAGAGTAATTGATGGTCAAACACTCCAGCCAAATGTCACCCCATCCTTCCCTTATTTTTCCATTATGAAAGATAGATTATACCAAGTGACGCAGGACACTCAGACTAAGGAGCCGATCACACAACTTTTGATCCCAAAGAGCCTCCAGCAATTGGTATTCCAGGTGGCTCACTTTAATCCCATGGCTGGACACTTGGGGCAGGATAAGACACTAGCCCAAATAATGGCCCAGTTCTATTGGCCAGGGATTCGCGGCAATGTCTGTAGGTGGTGTGTGGCATGTGGCGAATGCCAGTTAGTAAATCCAGCAGCCATTCCAAAAGCGCCTTTGCACCCTCTACCATTAATCGAGACCCCATTCAAAAGAACTGGGATGGATCTCATCAGGCCATTAGATCGGTCAACACAAGGGTATCGCTTTATTTTAGTTCTGGTGGACTATGCAATGCGATAGCCGGAAGCAGTGCCTCTTCGCAATACCTCAGCATGTAGTATTGCGGAAGCACTCTTCCACATCATCTCCCGAGTCGGAATCCCCAAAGAGATTCTGACTGATCAAGGCACATTGTTTATGTCATGCACACTGCGCGAACAGTATGGGTTACTGAGAATTAAGCCTATCCGCACCAGCGTTTATCTCCCACAAATGGACGGTTTAGTTGAACGGTTCAATCGCACCCTCAAGAATATCATTAAAAAAAGTTTGTACGTGAGGACGCACGCAATTGAGATAAATGGCTCAAACCCCTGTTATTTGCAGTGCGAGAGGTCCCACAAGCCTCCACGGGGTTCTCCCTGTTCGAATTATTATATGGGCATAAGCCACGCAGCATCCTAGATGTACTGCATGAAAATTGGGAGGAGGGACCTTCACCGAGCAAAAATGAAATCCAATACATTATCAACCTGCGCGCAAAACTCCACACGCTCACACAGCTAACCCAGGAGAATTTGCGGCAGGCCCAAGAACGGCAAATCTGCCTGTACGACAGGGGTACGCACCTTAGGGAGTTCGCACCGGGAGATAAAGTACTCGTACTGTTGACCACGTCGAGCTCCAAATTGATCGCCAAGTGGCAAGGACCCTTTGAGGTCACACGGCGAGTCAGGGACATTGACCATTGACTATGAGGTGAGGTGAATGGACAGGGGTGGGGCGCTACAGATTTACCACCTCAATCTGCTCAAACTCTGGAACGAGGAGGTCCCCATGGCGTTGGTGTCATTGGTTCCAGAGAAGGCGGAGCTGGGGCCGGAGGTTCAAAAGGGAACATTGACATTGCATACCTCTCCGGTCCCCTGTGGAGACCACCTCTCTCCGACCCAACTGACGTAGGTTGCCCAGTTGCACACCGAATTTTCGGACGTGTTCTCACCCCTGCCCGGCCGCACCCACCTCATAGAACACCACATTGAGACGCCCCAGGGGGTGGTAGTGCACAGCCACCCTTACAGGCTGCCCGAACACAAGAAAAAGGTGGTTCAGGAAAAACTCGAGGCCATGCTCGAAATGGGCATCGTCGCGGAGTCCCACAGTGACTGGAGCAGCCCAGTGGTCTTGGTTCCCAAGGCCAACGGGTTGGTCCGGTTCTGTGTGGACAATAGAAAAGTCAACGCGGTGTCTAAATTCGATGCGTACCCAATGCCTCGTATTGATGAGTTGCTGGATTGACTAGGCACGGCTCGCTTTTATTCGACACTGGATTTGACAAAGGGTTATTGGCAGATCCCCTTGACTCCACTATCCCGAGAAAAAAACGGCCTTTTCCACACCATTTGGCTAACACCAATTTGTCACACTTCCTTTTGGGCTGTTTGGGGTGCCCTCTATGTTCCAGTGGCTTAGGGACAGGGTCCTCTGCCCCCACGCCACCTATGCAGCCGCATACTTAGATGACATTATAATCTATAGTAATGACTGGCCACGGCATCTGGAACACCTGAGGGCCGTCCTTAGGTCGCTGAGGCGAGCGGGTCTCACCGCCAACCCGAAGAAGTGTTCTATTGGGCGGGTGGAAGTACGGTATCTGGGCTTCCACTTGGGCAATGGGCAGGTGTGTCCCCAAATTAATAAGACAGCAGTGATTGCGGCCTGCCCGAGGCCCAAGACCAAAAAGGGGGTGAGACAGTTCCTGGGGCTGGCTGGCTACTATCGTAGGTTTATACCTAATTATTCAGACATCACCAGCCCGCTGACTGATCTCACTAAAAAGGGGGCACTAGATCTGGTCCAGTGGACGGAGCAATGCCAGCAGGCTTTCTCTGAGGTGAAGGCTGCACTGTGTGGGGGGCCACTGTTACACTCCCCTGACTTTTCTCTCCCCTTTATGTTGCAGACGGATGCGTCGGACAGAGGGCTGGGGGCTGTTCTGTCCCAGGAGGTGGAGGGGGAGGATCACCCCGTGCTGTACATCAGCAGAAAGCTGTCGGTGCATGAGGGGCGCTACAGCACAATATAGAGAAAGAGTGCCTAGCCATCAAGTGGGCGGTCCTTGCCCTCCACTACTACCTGCTGGGGTGCTCTTTCACCCTCTGTTCAGACGACGTGCCCCTCTAGTGGCTCCACCACATGAAGGATGCCAACGCGTGGATCACCCATTGGTATCTGGCACTCCAGCCCTTTAACTTCAAGGTGATCCACAGGCCGGGGGCGCAGATGGTTGTGGCTGACTTCCTCTCCCATCAAGGGGGGGAGGAGTCGGCTGCAGGCCGGACGGCTGCCCGGCCTGAGTTGGGCGGTGGGGGTATGTGGCAGTGGGGGCATGGTCAAGCGTCTGTCTGTGACTGGAGGGTGGAGTCAGGGAAGGTAAGTGGCAGAATCACTGCACCTGATGTGAGTTAACCTGTGTTTGTGTGTCTTCCCCAGTGACTGTGCCCTATATAAGGAGAGAGAGAGCAGAGGAAGGGAGCTCTCTCGCCAACCAGGCTACTGATGAGTGTGTGCGTGTCTGTGTGACTGGGAGACTATAAAAGCTGAAAAGCTGAAAATAAAGAGGTTTTTTTTTTGGAACTCAGTTCTGGCCTGCCGTACTTCTGTGCTCCACCCACCTGCTCAAAGTCCTACAATATTATGCTTGGTCATTTATTTATTGAGGAAAATGATCCAATATTACATATCTGTGAGTGGCAAAAGTAAGTGAACCTCTAGGATTAGCAGTTCATTTGAAGGTGAAATTAGAGTCAGGTGTTTTAAACCAATGGGATGACAATCAGGTGTGAGTGGGCACCCTGTTTTATTTAAAGAACAGGGATCTATCGAAGTCTGATCTTCACAATACATGTATGTGGAAGTGTATCATGGCATGAGCAAAGGAGATTTCTGAGGGCCTCGGAAAAAGCGTTGTTGATGCTCATCAGGCTGGGAAAGGTTACAAAACCATCTCTAAAGAGTTTGGACTCCACCAATCCACAGTCAGACAGATTGTGTACAAATGGAGGAAATTCAAGACCATTGTTACCCTCCTCAGGAGTGCTCGACCAACAAAGATCACTCCAAGGGCAAGGCATGTAATAGTCGGCGAGGTCACAAAGGACACCAGGGTAACTTCTAAGCAACTGAAGGCCTCTCTCACATTGGCTAATGTTAATGTTCATGAGTCCACCATCAGGATAACACTGAACAACAGTGGTGTGCATGGCAGGGTTGCAAGGAGAAGGACACTGCTCTCCAAAAAGAATATTGCTGTTCGTCTGCAGTTTGCTAAAGATCATGTGGACAAGCCAGAAGGCTATTGGAAAAATGTTTTGTGGACGGATGAGACCAAAATAGAACTTTGTGCTTTAAATGAGAAGTTTTATATTTGGAGAAAGGAAAACACTGCATTCCAGCATAAGAACCTTATCCCATCTGTGAAACATGGTGGTGAAACATCATGGTTTGGGCCTGTTTTGCTTCATCTGGACCAGGACGGCTTGCCATCATTGATGGAACAATGAATTCTGAATTTCCCAGTGAATTCTAAAGTCAAGTCAAGTCAAGTTTATTTGTATAGTGCTTTTAAGAATAAACACAGAATTTGAATGATTAAAACAAGTTAGTTTTATCCCTAATCTATCCCCAATGAGCAAGCCTGTGGTGACAGTGGCAAGGAAAAACTCCCTCAGATGACATGAGGAAGAAACCTCAAGAGGAACCAGACTCAAAAGGGAACCCATCCTCATTTGGGCAACAAGAGACAACATGACTATAACATTAACAGTTTTAACATGAAGTCAATTTCGTTGATGTTATAAACTCTTCACTGATGGAAACTTGAGTGCAAAATTGTTCATGACAACCGCAGTCCGAAAGTTAGCAAGTCAACTGTAGTCCTCAGCCATAAAAGCATTTATGCTGCCCAGAGAGTCCTCCAAGTGTGATTTTCAACTGTCCACATGGAGCTGTCCTCCACAGGAGCGATGCAATGAGACCCCAACCAGACACAGGGCACCAGGATGGATCAGGCAGGTCCGAGGAGCATAAAGGAAAATGTACGGACATCTGTCCATGAACTGAATCTCAAGAGAAGGTGGGTCATGCAGCAAGACAACGACCCTAAGCACACAAGTCGTTCTACCAAAGAATGGCTAAAGAAGAATCAAGTGAATGTTTTGGAATGGCCAAGTCAAAGTCCTGACCTTAATCCAAAGGAAATGTTGTGGAAGGACCTGAAGCGAGCAGTTCATGTGAGGAAACCCACCAACATCCCAGAGTTGAAGCTGTTCTGTACGGAGGAACGGGCTAAAATTCCTCCAAGCCGGTGTGCAGGACTGATCAACAGTTACCGCAAACGTTTAGTTGCAGTTATTGCTGCACAAGGGGGTCACACCAGATACTGAAAGCAAAGGTTCACATACTTTTGCCACTCATAGATATGTAATATTGGATCATTTTCCTCAATAAATAAATGACCAAGTATAATATTTTTGTCTTGTTTGTTTAACTGGGTTCTATTTATCTACTTTTAGGACTTGTGTGAAAATCTGATAATGTTTTAGGCCATATTTATGCAGAAATATAAAAAATTCTAAAGGGTTGACAAACTTTCAAGCATCACTGTAGCTACGATAATGTAAGTGAGAACAGGAAGTAACTTGTTTCACCAAAGAGCTACAACATTAAACATAACTAAAAGTGAATAAGTATATGTTACTCATGAAGTAAATGTTTACAGGAGACACAAAAATTGTAGTCTGATTGATTGACTCAACAGAATTTCATGACAATTCTGTGAATATTTTACCATTATAGCACTCGGAAATTTCCTGGATGTGTCTCTTAACCTCAGCTCAGGACACCAAATCCACTAAATGCCCCTCGTCATGATTTCCAGATTTAGAGATGGGTTATTAACAACAGCTGGATCAGTCATCAGTGAACCCCAGATTAGGGAAATTCAGAGTGACCTAGCACTGGATACACACTCCAGGAGATGACGTGATGAGTCAGAGTACAGTGTGAACGTCCAGACAGGTCAGCAGCTGGAGTTACGGCAAACGGCGAGTAAGAGAAAGAGCTGTGAAGGAGGAGGAGGAGGAGATAATGTTCTGGCGTGACTTCTGAGCACTTGAGTGTGTGCAGAAGTCATTATAGGTTTAGTAAAGACTGATTCATAGGCTCAGATGTGTGTGTGTGTGTGTGTGTGTGTTTTGGGGTGAGCTGGACCCATGTTGTGCTTGATGAGGGGTTCAATGGCTTAAAAAGTGACAGTTTGTGTGTGTGTGTGTGTGTGTGTGTGTGTGTGTGTGTGTGTGTGTTCCTGCAACTACTCAACCACAGCACACAGTGTAAATGTACTCAATTATAGACAGTACACACACGAAATCACACTTTATTTACATATTTAAAGGCAAAATGTACATTTCAGTGTTAAAGATCTTATTTTCCATATTAAAAAATTATTAATTTTGGCTAGATTTTCCTTCCAGATGTATGATAATTATCATATTTGTAAAATCTCAATAAATCCATGTTTTCTGAAATGACACATTTATACCTGTTTGTTCTCCTGGTTATGACTCACGTATTATAATCTTCCTCAAAATATGCTAATTTTAAACCTCTGGTATGACACTTTACCAAGCAATGCCAAGTACAAATTTCAAATAATTGAAACTGACCATTTGCCGTGGCATTGTTTCAATAAACTTGTGCGATGCCACGACATTTATTCAGTCCAGAGTTGAACCGAGATCTTGTGTTGACGATGGCAGACTCGAACCACTGCATAAAGTCTTCTCCAGCATCCCAAAGACAATCAGTGGGGTTAAGGTCGGGGCTCTGTGATGTGTGAAAATGATTCCTCATACTCCCTGAACCACTCTTTCACAGTCTGAGCTCTAATTTTATACCCGTGTCATCAGGGAATGAAAAAAAAATCCATTGATGTGATGATAACCTGATTATTCAGTACAATCAAGTCATCAGCTGACTTCATTTTATTGCCCCGTAACGTTGCTGAGTCTCGACCTGACCAACTGAATCAACCCCAGATCATCACACTGCCTCCAGAGGCTTGTACAGTGGACACTATGCATGATGGGTTCATCGCTTCATGAGCTTCCCTTCTTACCCTGACACGCCCTTCACTCAGGAATAGGGTCCATCTGAATGAACTCATCAGACCATATGACCTTTCCCCATCGCTCCAGAGTTCAATCTTTATGCTCCCTAGCAAACTGAAGCCTTTTCTCCTGATCAGTCTCACTAATGAGTGGCTTTCTTATGGGGACGCAGCGGTTTAGTCCCAATCCTGTGAGTTCTCGTCACAATGCGAGTGTGGAAATTATCTTAATTTCACTATTAAACACAGCCATGAGTTCGGCTGTCCATTTTTTTTTTTTACGATTCAACTTCACCAAGCATTTCAGTGATCTCTGATCTTCGTCAGTCAGGATCTTTATCCAACCACTTTTTTTTTTTCCACAAAGTAGATGGTTCACCACTATCTCTCCAGGTTGGTCAGTTTTTAACCCAATTCCCATCATTTCAGCTCGAATCTCCTTAGTTGTTTTCTTTGATTGATGCAGGACAATAATTTGACCTTCTGAAACACGGTCACATCTTTTCATTAAAACTTTCACACTTTTTTTTTAAATGAAATTATTCATGTGAGTCATACTTTAAAAAATATATATATATTAAAAAGTCATAATTTGACATATTTAATATAAGATGAATATAAGAAAATAGTCTTTGTCTCATGTAAGGCGACCATCCAAGATATTGGATTAATGTAATATAATAACATAGAATGAAATTAGGATCAACAAATATAGCAGGAAATAAACCACACAAGGGACAAGGGGGCACCAAGACTTTGTACAGAACAATGATATACTTAAGAAATCACCTCTATGTTATAATATCTATGTGTTAGATCTAACACACCATCTGTTAATCATGATAAAAAGAATAATTAAAAAACAACACCCCAAATCCCATGACACACTCACACACACCCTCACACACACCTTTTGTGTTTTTTTTTTTGTTTTTTTGTGAATGCCATCGATTGCTTGCTTTAAGTGCTATTCACGCCGCTAATCTTCGCTTATACATCTGCTACACTATTGATCAGAATGCATGTAATAAAGCTCTTTTTTACCTCCTTCTCACAGTTTAATGTGCAAAATAAGCATTATCGCAACAGCAGCGAGGAAAACATTGTCGAAACACAGCTACACCGGTGGTAATTATACCAATGCCATTGAGCGGCTGGATGCCTGATGCATAATCAAACTTATAAGCAGGATTTATGCCGCTTCAGGTTTTTCCCCTGAGGGACGCCGGAGAGCTGCAATCACTACTCTTACCCAAGATTCAGTGCTGTTTTAGTGGAAGAGCCGAGTTATAAACAAACCCTTAAGCAACATAAATGAGGTTAAATTCTGACGAGGTTCAAGATACAACATTTATATGAATGATGGAAATATCTGCGTGTCATATCTTTGTACTATTTCACATTAGTATAGTCATATTGTATGTCTCATCTCATCTCATCTGATTATCTCTAGCTGCTTTATCCTGTTCTACAGGGTCGCAGGCAAGCTGGAGCCTATCCCAGCTGACTACGGGTGAAAGGCGGGGTACACCCTGGACAAGTCGCCAGGTCATCACAGGGCTGACACTAATGGCCCTTTTCCACTACCCTTTTTCAGCTCACTTCAGCCCGACACGGCTCGCGTTTCGACTACCTCAGAGCAGCACGACTCAGCTCGCATCAGCACTACTCAGCACCCAAAACTCGCACGGTTTTGGAGTAGGGCTGAAGCGAGCCAAACCGAGCCGAGTGGGCCTACGGGCTTGAGGAGACACTCCCCTGTGCACTGATTGGTGAGGAGGAGTGTCCTCACATGCCCACACACGCTCCGCGAGCACGCTGGGATCTGTAAACACCGTAAACCCGGAAGAATAATAATTACGAATTACAAGAATTTCTGAAGCCTTATGCGCCTCGCCTCATCTATACGCTCTTGCCAGTATCTGTTGGCGTTGTCGGTGACAACAAGCCACAGCACCAAGACCAGCAACACTAACGACTCCATGTCCTCCACGTTTATTGTTTACTCTCCGGGTCGTGAGACTGCCTCTTAAAAGATCACTGATGTCACTGTTTGCACCGCCTAACGACATCACGTGACGTCCACGCACTTTCGCTAACTCCGCCCAATGTGTCCACCCACTTCCAGCCAGCACGGTTCAGCGCGGTTGTAGTCGAAATGCAACTCCAACAGCCCCACTCAGCTCGACTCAGCCCAACTCAGCCGTGTTGGTAGTGGAAAAGCGGCAATAGACACAGACAAATAAGTAAATAAATCTACAGATTTACCCTGTTATTAAAATTTAAATTAAACATGTTCAACAGTCACTGTAAGAATAATAAATATAATAAATAACTTTGATATCAGTGTGTTGCGGAAAAAAAAAGAAAAGTAAACATTGATTATTTTCCTGTGTTCCTCGTTATTATATATTTGCCATTAATTTATATTTGTTATTAATTTATATTATTATAAATATTGATTTATATTTATTATTATTATTCTGAAGTGCATGACAGCCATTTGCAAAGAACTACAATTTTTTAAATGTATTTAAAAAAAAACACCCACACACACGATACTTTTTATCCATTTATAGGTACGTTCTCAATTATGTTAAAGCAGATAACGTTCATAAGATGGCACAAAAAAAAGAACACAGTTTGTCATATTACAGAGAAATCACAAAAAGATTAAACTCCTCCATCCTGAAGATGTCGAGGAAAAAAAAAAAGTTACTAACACTGGAGACTCCTTCCATAAATGTTAAATAAACACGTTTGTCCTTACAGAAACCTTCGCAGCATCAATGATTATTTGAAATCCGTTAATCCGTTAATAGTCGAGCGTCTGCTGTACAAGTCTCTGTGAAAGAGCTGTTGCTATAGAAACGTTAATGATAATGATTACGGATTAATATAAACCTGCGCTATTGTCGGAGCTGCTGTTAGAGAAAATTAATCAACACCTCCTGACCAATCAGAATTCATATTAATGGTATTACTGAGCTCTGTCAACACTGTGCCGTAGAGTCCAAAGAAAGGACAAGTCGATCACAGGAGGACTGTCAATCAAACATCTTCATTAGAATATTAGGCCATGCCCACTATGACAGTTCCCTGGTCAGTGCCATCAGTGAGATTTGCAAGCACAGTTAGTGAGTTAGTTTATCAATTAATGTCCATCACACTATTATTCTGCTTCATCGTTTATATTTAATTGGAAAAAACAGAATTCCAAAACGGGAAATACGACAGCTGAAAGATTTGATCTAAATGCAGTCTGGGAATGTAGTTTGTTGTCAGTGTTTTGGTTCATCTTGTGTGTGCATGTGTGGAACAGACTGATGTGACGTGGCTAAAGTGACTAACCAAAGACACGGAAGCCATTTTATAATAAGATCCAGAGAGAGACAGAGACAAAGAGACGTTCTCAGGATTAGCATGTAAACATTTATTCCCCCCTGGTGATGCTACCCTGACATGCAGCCAAGTACAACACACACACACACACAAAACAGACAGACAACAGACATACACAGACATAACCGAACATAACCCTGCGATTACGAATTGCTAATCTTGCATGAACTGTTTCCCATGAAGAACAGTTCAGGAATTATTTCCTAAGATGCCACAGAACTGAGATCATTCAGCAGTGCCTTTTACATTATTATGGGTTTTGTTGTTTTCTTCAGAAAATGCTTCGTGTTCACAAAATAAATAAATTAACTAATTAATTAATTTTAAAAATAAATACCTTTTTTAATGTATAGAGCAGTGCTGTATAATCAAATAATAAAAATTTTAAGTATAATATTTTTAAAAATTACAAAAAAATTTCATGAGATTAAGAAGATTAAAGTGCACAAGTACAGAATATAATTATATGTATATAAAATTTTAAAATAGATATATTTTAGAAACTCAAATATGCATATTTAATTGTATTTTATGCTTGTGTACTTAAAATACAGTGCTGAGCGTAAATGAGTGCACCCCCTTTGAAAAGTAAAGTTTTAAACAATATCGCAATGAACACAAACAATTTCCAAAATGTTGACAAGACAAAGTTTAATATAACATCTGTTTAACTTATAACATGAAAGTAAGGTTAATAATATAACTTAGATTACACATTTTTCAGTTTTACTCAAATTAGGGTGGTGCAAAAATGAGTACACCCCACTGAAAGTCTCTGGAGCAAAGCTCAATTGTCGACTACAAATGTCTAATTTAACAAGAATACAATCACAGGTGAGTCTAATTAGTCATTACACAGGTGTCCAGCAGACAGTTGACTATAAAAGGGTGTTACTTAAAGAAAACCCCTTCCCATTTCATGCTGTCAGCAACGGCACCACATGGAAGAGAAATACCACAAGACCTGAGAAAGAAAATAATTTCTTTACACCACAAAGGTGAAGGCTACAAGAAGATCAGCAAAGCTTTACTTATCAGTCAGAATACTGTAAAAGTGGTACAAAAATTTAAGAAAGATGGAACTGCAACCATCTCACAGAGACATCCAGGTCATCCACAGAAGTTAACACCTCGACAGGAGCGTCTTCTGATGAGAAGCATTGAAGAAAATCGGCATGCAAGTTCACTGCAGTTATCTAAAGAAGTAGAAAGCCAAACTGGGGTGACTATTTCCCGTGACACAATACGCCGTACACTGCAGAGCAGTGGCGGCTGCTGGTTTTTAAAACAGGGGAAGCCCATTTTACGTATTCACCGTAAAACCTGTAGGCCGGATATCAAAGCATAGAAAGGTGTGCCCCATTAGCATAGTGAACTAGACAACCCTATCTAGTGGCAGAAAGTATTTTTGCTTGTACATTTCATGTTATAGTCTGGCTTGCCAGGCTAGTGCCTCATATCCTTAAACAAAAATATCAAACATCCAAAAATCACTGGCTATTCAACGAAGAGCCTTGAACAATCATACCCTGATATGCAACACAGAGTCTTTAACACAACACCCAGCTGTGCAACACACCCTTGAACATCTTCTGCAACACAGTCTGGAAATTCATAACCAGGTAGGCTATGCAACACACAGAACCTTGAATATTATACCCAGGTATAACCTATAACACAGAGCCCACCATTCTCTTAGCATTACTGAACAATATACACACTTCAGATTCATGAACATTATATGATGCACACTATTTATACACAAATTCTGCCCTCCGCTCCTTTTCCAGAAAATGGTCTGTGACCCTGTCATACCAGCTGGTTGTGCTTTTCAGAGACTTCACCAATTTCTGTTAGCAGCTAGCACTGCAGATCCCAATAAGGCTCAAGCTAGCCTACAACCAGATTGAACTACAAATGAAATAAACGAGTGAATTCACAAATGATCAAACTGATAGAATGGATGAAAGTTAACAGAGCACAACAAGTAATATTTACATTTATTTACAGAGTAATGTACAGAGACATCAATGAGAAGAAACGTTTATATGAAAAGAAATTCGGACAGCACTTTGGCACACGACTACACTTTCTCAACATCCGCTAGGGACTGATCATACTTCCGTGTTCCTCGCCGACGCCAAAGTACAGAGCCCGCCCTCCTCACTACCTCCAATAATCCTTCATCAGCCCGGCTTCTTGCCCCTCCCACTGTCTCGTTTAGTCCCAGAGAAGCCCGGCTTCCTTGGAAGTGATGATTTTGTCAATTTTAACCAATAACAACTAGCCGAAATTGGCTGTTCAGAGCCGTCTCATAGACTGCAACGGAAACCCGGCTGCCAGCAAATAGAGCCCATGGGAATAAGAAAGGTTACAGCCAGTGTTGCCAGATTGGGCGGTTTTAAGTGCATTTTAGCGGGTTTTGAACATATTTTGGCTGGAAAACGTCAGCAGTATCTGGCAACGCTGGTTACAGCCTGGCAGCAAAGGTGATTCTCGTAGCGAACTGCAAGTTCGTCAGACATCACTCAAATAAGTTACAGGATAGTTATGAACGTAAATACAATCTTGGGCATATATTATGTTATGCAAGTTATTGTTTTAATGAGAATTCAACGTCATAGATGCCGCAGTTTGGGGAGAGAATTTTAGGGGAAGCTCGGCTTCCCTTGTTGTCTCTGAGAAATCGCCCCTGCTGCAGAGGAATGGCATGCATGGATGCCGTCCACGAAAGAAGCCTCTCCTAAAGCCCAGGCACAAAAAAGCCCGCCTAGAGTTTGCCAGGGCCCATGCTGATGAAGATGAAGACTACTGGGACTCTATACTCTGGAGTGATGAGACCAAGATAAATGTTTTTGGAACTGATGGCTTCAAAACTATATGGCGTCGCAAAGGTGAGGAATACAAAGAAAACTGCATGGTGCCTACAGTGAAACATGGTGGTGGCAGTGTCCTTATGTGGGGCTGCATGAGTGCTGCTGGTGTCGGGGAGCTGCATTTCATTGATGGCATCATGAATTCACAGACGTATTGCTCTGTACTGAAAGAGAAGATGCTACCATCACTCCGTGCCCTTGGTCGTCGTGCACTTTTCCAGCATGACTAAACACACATCTAAGGCCACTGTTGAATTTCTCAAGAAGAACAGGGTGAAAGTGATTCAGTGGCCAAGTATGTCTCCTGATCTGAACCCAATCGAACACCAATCGAATTCTGAAGAGACAAGTTGAGCATCACTCTCCATCCAGCATCCAGTCACTAAAAGAGGTCATTGTTGAAGAATGGAAAAAGATTGATGTTGCAAAATGTCGCCAACTTGTTCATTCCATGCCTAGAAGACTTGGTGCTGTCATTAAAAATCATGGCGGCCATACAAAGTACTAGATGTAGTAGTTTTTGTTGTGGGGTGTACTCATTTTTGCACCACCCTAATTTGAGTAAAACTGAAAAATGCGTAATCTAAGTTTATATTATTAACCTTACTTTCCCGTTATAAGTTAAACAGATGTTATATTAAACTTTGTCTTGTCAACATTTTGGAAATTGTTTGTGTTCATTGATTGTTTAAAATGTTACTTTTCAAAGGGGGTGCACTCATTTACGCTCAGCACTGTATTTTTAAAAATAAGAAAATAAATAAAATAATAATAAAATAATAATAAAATAATATATTTTGAAGAATTCTTAAAGGAAAAGAAAAATAAACTATAAATACCAAAACAGAGGTTGCACTTTCAATTAAATGCAAAAGAACCTATTATTAAAAAAAACAAAATCCAAACATGTTCATTATGGCTCTTGAGCTGATATTAAACTAAATTTGTAGGTATGTTAAGAAATGATAGTTGTTTTTGTTTCTTTCTATAAGAAATAAAGTTTGCTATCATCCCAAGACATTTTTAGTGTCCTAAATTTCTTTGTGTTACAGGAAGAGGTTCAGGGGTCTTACTTTCTATAGGAGAGTCTTAAATAATTAGCTGCATGGGTGCCAATAATTTTGGAACTATTGTTCTATGTAAAAAGATATATTACATGTGTGTGAGACCAAATTAAAAAACAATATGTGTTTAAGCCTAAAATATGGTTTATAGCACCATCCATGTTATAGAATGAAAAGTAATGGTACCCCCCCCAAACAGCTTGGCAGACTGCAGGGGGGCGAGGCGCCCTCTCTGTGGAAGGGTGAAGGGTGGGTGGGGCAGGGGTGTAATCTTTTACCCTGGCAGTGACATCACAGTGGGGTGGAAACTCCATCTGTTTCTGATGGTCGCTTAATGATGACATTTTCAGAACAAGCACTGAAGTGTAGAAGTTTCTGTACCATGAAAATCTGAAGGTCACTTCAGAATAAATTTGACATGAAATTTAAACACATTTTCATCTTATGTAACTAGCATACAGGCCTAAATGTACACATTAAGCACTGTCCACACAAAAACATGCAATTCTGCAGACGAATTTGAAGGATTGCACCAGAAGTTGGATGCTAGTAATTAAAGTTATCATTACTTCATTGATTTTGCAATGATAAAACAGAGAAACTAAAATAGAGGTATATATTTTTTTTTTTCGAAGGAACATGAGCATAATTTGTTAGTAGTTCAAGCTTATGTATGTCTTTGCTATGGTTTAAACTAGCATCGTATTGTCAGGTATGCAGACAACAGACAGCTGTAAAAGCAGAAACAGAGTTTATTAGGCAAACTGAAAGACAAATCCAAATTGTGAGGCAAAAGGCAGAATCAAATCAGGCAATGGTCAGGCAAGGCACATACAGGGTATCAGAGGCAATATCAAAAAGGCAAAGTCCATAAAAACAAGCAGAATCAAAATCAGAAACAACAGTATATATACTGTAAACAAAGGCTTGGTAAAGTCAGACACGAAGAACTGAGTGTTTACTTCGCAGTGAACAGAGAGAGCTAAAGTCCATAAATAGGTGCAGTGAGATTGTGAAAAGGTGTGTGCAATTAAAACTCAGTTGACTATGAGCAGTGAGGTGCAGGATGGGCGCTGTAGTCCATAGCAGCTATGTTTGAAGGCCACTGTGAATGCTGGAAAGTGGAGTCCAGAGTGCTAGCATGTGCAGACGTGACAAAACTCCCCCAAGAGCTCACTCTAAGAGTGGCACTTTTTTGGGCAGCCATGGGGGTGAGGCCCTCACCGTGAGGACCTAGTTTATTGGGAGGCTGGGCATGGAATTCTTGGCATAGAAGTGGACCTAAGATGTCCCTAGCAGTGACCCAGCAGTGCTCATGCAAAATATAGGCTGGTTGTCTGTCAAGGGTGAGGGGTGCAGGAGGTGAGGTGGAGGGAACATGGGTGGCTAATGGACCTGGAACGCCAGGTGTTAGGCATGACATGTGGAGCATTACATTACATTACAGGCATTTAGCAGATGCTCTTATCCAGAGTGACATGCAACATACCCAGAGCAGCCTGGGGAGCAGTTGGGGGTTAGATGCCTTGTTCAAGGGTACTTCAGTCATTCCTGCTGGTCTGGGAAATCGAACCAGCAACCTTTTGGTCCCAAAGCTGCTTCTCTAATAATTAGGCTTGGATCCCCCTTGGACTCTCAGAATAGGGGCAAGAGTTTACTATGTCTGGGCAGGTCAAGCTTGTACACAATGTTGTTGATGATTTGGATGATTTTAAATGGGCCAATTTACTTACCACTGAGTTTCTTGCAGGTTTGTGGGTTCCTGATGTCTTTGGTAGACAGCCATACTAGGTCACCTGGGTTATATTGAACGGTTTCCCCTCTATGATGATCAGGGAAGTGCTTGTACCTTTGTGCCTCTTGCTCTAAGTGTTGGTGGACACTCTCCCACACTTGTTCACTGCATTTAAACTACTCGTAAACTGTGGGTACACTGGTGGAAGAATCGACCCATGGGAAGAGGGGAGGTTGATAGCTGAGTACACATTGGAAGGGTGTGAGATGAGTGGCAGAGTGAAGTAGAGAGTTCTGGGCATATTCCTTCCATGGAAAGAACTGCACCCAGTCCCTCTGGTTTTGGGGGCAAAAAAATTCACCACCACTCCCGGTTTATCCAGATCTTGGACCAGAGTCATGATGTAAACTGGGGACCATAGTCACTGACTACCTCTTCTGGGATAACAAAGTATAGCAACATGTCAATGAATATTAGTTCAGTTGTTTCAAATGTTGTGGGAAGGCCTGGTAGAGGGATGAGTCTTTGAGATATGATCAGTGATGACCATGATTACAGTATTGTGAATTAGGGAAAACCTGTGATAAAGTACAGTATATGGCTATATGAAACCAGGGATGCTGAGGTGTGGGAAGTGGCATGAGTTTACCATTGGGAGCATGTGGGGATCCTTGGACTGTGTGCACACTGAACATGAGGAGATGAAGTGATTGGTATCTGTCAGTATGTTGGGCTACCAGTATTCAGTCCTTAGCAGTTGGTAGGTACACTTACTACCTGTATGCCCAGTGGCAGGAGCAGTGTATGCCCAGGTAATCAGATGGCCTCTGAGGCATGGAAGAACATAGAGAGAGAGAAAAGAAGAATGCTTTAGTTGTCACATATACATTCTTTTCTTTGCATATCCCAGCTTGTTAGGAAGTTGGGGTCAGAACATAGGGTCAGACATGATACAGCTCCACTGGAGCAGGGAGGGTTAAGGACCTTGATCAATGACCCAACAGTGGCAGCTTGGCAGTGCTGGGGCTAAAACCCCTGACCTTCAAATCAGCAACTCAGAGCCTTAACCATTGAGCCATCACTGTCTTGTTGGCGAGGCAACTGGCAGGAACATGATATGGCAAGGTTTGAGCGAGTTCTTGGTCCATCTCCCAAGTCAGGACTTTCACAAAGCAGGCTGGAGGAATAATGGGCTCTGGACCGTGATCTTGAGCTGTAGATGGATGGATACAGGACAGAGAGTCATCTTTAGCATTCCTAGAGCCAGGCCTGTATGCTATGATGTACTGAAATCTCGAGAACAAGAGGGCCCAGTGGGCTTGACGTGGGTTCAGTCATTTAGCAGTTTTGAGATACTCCCGGGTTTTTGAGGTCTATGTAAATGGATAGTTGCCCCATCCAGTGAGTGTGATTACTCCTCAAGTGCCAGTTTGACAGCCAATAGCTCCCAGGTTACCAATATCATGGTTTTGTTCTGTGGGGGTGAGTTTATTGGAGTAAAATGCTACAGGGTGCAGCTTGGACTTTTCACTGAAACTTTGCAACAGCACTGTTCTGACTCCAGACTCAGATGCATCAGCTTCTACGATGAAAGGCTAAGTAGGATAAGGGTGTTTCAGAATGGGAGCAGACATGAAGGTAGTTTGAAGTTGGGAGAAGGCTTTTTCAGCCTCTTGGTTCCATTGTAGTTGCTTGGGACCCTTTTTGAGCAGGGCTGTCAGCGGAGCCGAGAAGTTGGTGAATCCTAGGAAATAGTGAAGATCCTTAACTGTAGTGGGAGTTGGCCATGTAGTTACTGCTGAGACCTTGTTCTCATCCATGGTCACTCCCTCAGCATTGATGATATATCCCAGGAATGACATCAGAAAGACATGAAATTCAAATGTCTCTGCTTTTTGACAAACAGTTGGTTCTCAAGGTGTCGAAACAGGACCTTCTTTACATGGTGCAAACAATTTTCTTGGGTAGGAAAATAGTTAAAGATGTCAAAGATGGTAGACAAAGACAAATTTCCCCAGAATGTCTCTTAAAACATGTCCGGCAATATGGCAGACACTGCATGAAAAACAAAAGTCCATGATGTCAGTGAAAGTCCTGTATATAAGGTGGAATAAAGTACTTATAATGCTGAATGAACTCAATTTAGATCATAAAGATGATAAAAGTACAAATCTGTGGCCTTCTGCAAAAGGAAGAACATGACACAAACATGAACAGTTCTGGGAATTTCAAGGCAGAAATGGCAGGGAAGAAAGGATGCGAAGGTGGAAGACCAAATCAGCATGAAGCACACACACACACACACACACACACACACACACACACACACACACACACACACTGTTACAGTAAGTCTTAGCCACACTGGTGAGAAATAGCACAGAGTCAGAAAGAGCTAAATATAGCCATGTGAACACTCATGCTAAAGAAATAGGGCTAATGTGGACCATGCGTGTGTGTGATGTGGTGTGAGTGAATGTGTGTGATGTGTCACCAGAGATCAGGGGGTAAAAACACACAGCAGGGGGTATATAGACACATACTGTATATACACTCATACAACACACAGACAAAGAACTGGGAAGAAGGCATGACCGTATGTAAACAACTTTATCATCATCATTTCTCTATCCCTGACCTGATTCACTCGCTTGTAGCCTGTGTGTGTGTGTGTGTGTGTGTGTGTGTGTGTGTGTGTGTGTGTGTAGCCACACAGATCTAGTTAACTCCTGGCCAGGGACTTTCCAGGCCAAACCTCATCCAGTTGGAGTCAGCTGTTCTGTGTGTGTGTGTGTGTGTGTGTGTGTGTGTGTGTGTGTGTGTGAGTTGCGGGGGTCGTATGTGTCGGCATATAGAAGATATTTAGGGTCATATCAGTCTACCAAAAAAAAGAAAAGAAACAAGAAACAAGAGAAAAACTACAAAACAAACAGCAGGACTGGTGAAAGTGGGTGGAGCTAGATGTAAAGCAAATCACTGATTGGTCAAACACAATGATCAGATGATCATCATATTTTCTGCTTTTATTCTCACTCCATTTTATATTTTTTACCCACGTGATTTACATAAAATCCACCATCGTAAAGACTGAATCCAAAATGGCTTCCTTTTTACTATGTTTGTTTCCTACATCAGGTATAATGTAAAAGTGTCGAAATTTAGACACAAAAAATTGTGACTTATGTTTTTGTAGGATTGTAAGGTCACCCAACAATGTTTGAACTCAACAATTGTTCTAATATCACTCTGATCAAGGTGTCCGAAGATTAAGCTAATCAGAAATCTTCATTCGCATCTTCAACCTCAGCCTGCAGCTGGGGAGAGTGCCAACCCTCTGGAAGACATCATGTATTGTTCCAGTTCCCAAAAAGAACCGGCCCTGCGAGCTGAACGACTTCCGACTGGTGGCACTCACTTCACATCTGATGCAAACTTTGGAGCGGCTCTTCCTCAGCCTCCTCAGACCCCAGGTACAACATGCCCAGGACTGTCTGCAGTTTGCGTACCAGGCAGGTGTCGGTGTGGAAGACGCCATCCTCTACCTGCTACACCGAGCCCACTCGCATCTGGATAAGGGAAATGGCACAGTGAGGATCCTCTTCTTGGACTTCTCGAGTGCCTTCAACACCATCCAGCCCCTACTGCTTCAGGACAAACTGAACAGGATGCAAGTGGACCCCTGCCTGGTCACCTGGATCTCCAGCTACCTCACTGACAGGCCGCAGTACGTCAGGCTGAAGGACATAACATCTGACACTGTAATTAGCAGCACTGGAGCACCCCAGGGCATGGTGCTGGCCCCTCTTCTCTTCATCCTGTACATCACGGACTTCTGCTACAACTCAGAGCTGTGTCACATTCAGAAGTCTGCCGATGACACAGCCATCGTTGGGTGTATCAGCGATGACAAAGAGGAGGAGTATAAGAGCCTGGTGAGGGACTTTGCTGTGTGGTGCAACAGGAACCATCTGCAGCTCAACACCTCAAAGACCAAGGAGCTGGTCATTGACTTTGGGAGGTCCAGACCAAGATCACAACCAGTTCTGATCGAGGGAATCGAGGTGGAGGCTGTGGATTCCTACAAGTACCTCGGGCTGTGGCTGGACAGCAAGCTGGACTGGACTTGTAACACCAATCACTTATACAGGAAGGGACAGAGCAAGCTATATTTCCTTAGGAGGCTGCGGTCCTTTAACATCTGCAGGAAACTCCTGTGGATGTTCTATCAGTCTGTGGTCGCCAGTGTCCTGTTTTACACCGTGGTGTGCTGGGGGACAGCACATCCAAGAAGGACACATCCAGGCTGGACAAATTGATCAGGTGGGCCGGCTCTGTGGTCGGCATGAAGCTGGACTCTCTGGTGACTGTGGCAGAGAAGAGGTCTATGGACAAACTATTGAACATCACGGATGATGCCAGTCACCCTCTGCACACCGTCATCAGCAACCAGAGGAGTTTGTTCAGTGACAGAATGCTCCTTCCCAAGTGCAGGACGAACAGACTCAAAAACTCCTTTGTCCCTCACGCCATCAGACTGTACAACTCCTCTCTGGGGGGGTGGTAACAGGAGGACAGAGGACGGGAAGGAGCAGTAGCCTAGCCTAACAATAAGCAGTACCAGACAATGTGCAATATAAAGTGCAATATCTTTCCTGCTCCCCCCCCACACACACACACTTACCCTAACCCCACTTCTCCCCCCTTTCCCCCCTTCCTCTCTTCCCCATATCTTATTCTTTTATATTTGCATATGTAAATACTTGAATTATTTTAATTTATCTAGAAGTTTTTCTCTATTTCTTTTCTCTGTTTATCTGTAATGATGCTGTTGGAATCTTAATTTCCCTGAGGGAACCCTCCCAAAGGGATCAATAAAGTTTTATCTAATCTAATCTAATCTAATCTAATCTAATCTAATCTAAATGTGCACCGTTTATGCAACAGCTTGATGTTCTGACCCATATGGCTTTCCATATTTGACGCTTCTACACATCTGTGCCTTTTTTTTCTCATCTCATCATCTCTAGCCGCTTTATCCTGTTCTACAGGGTCGCAGGCAAGCTGGAGCCTATCCCAGCTGACTGCGCGCGAAAGGCGGGGTACACCCTGGACAAGTCGCCAGGTCATCACAGGGCCGACACATAGACACAGACTAGAAATAATATAATTATGATAATCATAGTTTCCTTTAAACAGGCATGCAAACTGGTCAGGGGTGAAAAAGGTGAGAAGGATGCACGGGGACACGGCACGCGCGCAAAAGTACATTTCGTAGTCTACGTTACAAAAAAAATTGCAACCAGTGACATCTTGAATTTAATACAGTACAAAATAACTTTCCATAAACATGTCTTAATAAGTTACTGTTGAGTGGCCGGTAAATTGTACCATTTATTTGTCAGTGGCCGGTAAAGTTTGATATTTTGTGAAGTTAATTTTCACCCCTGTGTACAACACAGTGGGCTATTTACAAAAAGGTATATATTACTGCCTGTGCTATCTAACAGACCTACCCCAGAGGACACACCTGGCCAATCCCTGTCTGTCAATTTTCTTAAAGACATCACCTATGTGAAATCAGGGGTGGATCTAGAAAAATATTTATGGGGTGGCAAGAGGGGGGCAGGAATTTTTGAGGGGTGGCAACGTATTACAGACATGTATATATCTCGTCTTCTTCCGCTTATCCAGGACCGGGTCGCGGAGGCAGCAGTCTAAGCATGGAAGCCCAAACTTCCCTTTCCCCAGACACCTCGGCCAGCTCCTCGGGAAGAACACCGAGGCGTTCCCAGGCCAGCCGAGAGACATAGTCCCTCCAGCGTGTCCTGGGTCTTCCCCGGGGCCTCCTCCCGGGGGGACATGCCTGGAACACCTCCCCAGGGAGGCGTCCAGGAGGCATCCGAAAAAGATGCCCGAGCCACCTCAGCTGGTTCCTCTCGATGTGAAGGAGCAGCGGCTCTACTCCGAGCTCCTCCCGAGTGACTGTGCTTCTCACCCTATCTCTAAGGGAGTGCCCAGCCACCCTGCGAAGGAAACTCATTTCAGCCGCTTGTATCCGCGATCTTGTTCTTTCTGTCATTACCCAAAGCTCATGACCATAGGTGAGAGTCGGAACGTAGATCGACCGGTAAATTGAGAGCTTCGCCTTTTGGCTCAGCTCCTTCTTCACCACGACGGACCGGTAAAGCGACCGCATCACTGCGGAGGCTGCACCGATCCGCCTGTCGATCTCACGCTCCATCCTTCCCTCACTCGTGAACAAGATCCCGAGATACTTAAACTCCTCCACTTGAGGCAGGACTTCTCCACCAACCTGGAGAGGGCAAGCCACCCTTTTCCGGTCGAGAACCATGGCCTCGGACTTGGAGGTGCTGATTCTCATCCCAGCCGCTTCACACTCGACTGCAAACCGCCCCAGTGCATGCTGAAGGTCCTGGTTTGAAGAAGCCAACAGGACAACATCATCCGCAAAAAGCAGAGATGAAATCCTGTGGTTCCCAAACAGGATTCCTTCCGGCCCCTGGCTGCGCCTAGAAATTCTGTCCATAAAAATTATGAACAGAACCGGTGACAAAGGGCAGCCCTGACGGAGTCCAACATGCACTGGGAACAGGTCTGACTTACTGCCGGCAATGCGAACCAGACTCCTGCTCCGTTCGTACAGGGACTGGACAGCCCTTAGCAAAGAGCCCCGAACCCCATACTCCCGAAGCACCCCCCACAGAATACCACGGGGGACACGGTCGAATGCCTTCTCCAGATCCACAAAGCACATGTGGACTGGTTGGGCAAACTCCCATGAACCCTCGAGCACCCTATAAAGGGTATAGAGCTGGTCCAGTGTTCCGCGACCAGGACGAAAACCGCATTGTTCCTCCTGGATCCGAGGTTCGACTATTGGTCGAATTCTCCTCTCCAGTACCCTGGAGTAAACTTTCCCTGGGAGGCTGAGAAGTGTGATTCCCCTATAATTGGAGCACACTCTCCGGTCCCCTTTCTTAAAAAGAGGGACCACCACCCCAGTCTGCCACTCCAGAGGCACTGTCCCCGACCGCCACGCAATGTTGCAGAGGCGTGTCAACCAAGACAGCCCCACAACATCCAGAGACTTGAGATACTCAGGGCGGATCTCATCCACCCCCGGTGCCTTGCCACCGAGGAGCTTGCAAACCACCTCAGTGACTTCGGCTTGGGTAATGGACGAGTCCACCTCTGAGTCATCAGCCTCAGTCTCCTCAGTGGAAGACATGACGGTGGGATTGAGGAGATCCTCAAAGTATTCCTTCCACCGCCCGACAATGTCCCCAGTCGAGGTCAACAGCTCCCCACCCGCACTGTAAACAGTGTTGGCAGAGTACTGCTTCCCCCTCCTGAGGCGCCGGACGGTTTGCCAGAATTTCTTCGAGGCCGACCGATAGTCCTTCTCCATGGCCTCCCCAAACTCCTCCCAGTTCCGAGTTTTTGCCTCCGCAACTGCCCGAGCTGCAGCACGCCTGGCCTGCCGATACCCGTCGGCTGCCTCAGGAGTCCTGGAGGTCAACATGGCCCGATAGGACTCCTTCTTCAGCTTGACGGCATCCCTTACTTCCGGTGTCCACCACCGGGTTCGGGGATTGCCGCCACGACAGGCACCGGAGACCTTGCGGCCACAGCTCCGAACAGCTGCATCCACAATGGAGGTAGAGAACATGGTCCACTCAGACTCAATGTCCCCCGCCTCCCTCGGAAGCTGGGAAAAGCTCTCCCGGAGGTGGGAGTTAAAGACCTCCCCAACAGAGTGCTCGGCCAGACGTTCCCAGCAGACCCTCACCATACGTTTGGGCCTGCCAGGTCTGTCCAGCTTCCTCCTCCGCCAGCGGATCCAACTCACCACCAGGTGGTGATCAGTTGACAACTCAGCCCCTCTCTTCACCCGAGTGTCCAAGACATAGGGTCGGAGATCAGATGACACGACTACAAAGTCGATCATCGACCTCCGACCTAAGGTGTCCTGGTGCCACGTGCACTTATGGACACCCCTATGCTCGAACATGGTGTTCGTTATGGACAAACTGTGACTAGCACAGAAGTCCAATAACAAAACACCACTCGGGTTCAGATCGGGGAGGCCGTTCCTCCCAACCACGCCCCTCCAGGTGTCACTGTCATCGCCCACGTGAGCATTGAAGTCCCCCAGTAGCACAATGGAGTCCCCAGTCTGAGCACCCCTCAGTACCTCTCCCAGGGACTCCAAGAAGGCTGGATACTCTATACTGCTATTTGGCCCGTAGGCACAAACAACAGCAAGAGCCCTCTCCCCAATCCGAAGGCGCAGAGAGGCGACCCTCTCGTTCACTGGGGTAAACTCCAACACATGGCGGCTGAGCTGGGGAGCTATAAGGAAGCCCACACCAGCCCGCCGCCGCTCACCACGGGCGACTCCAGAGAAGTGGAAAGTCCAGCCCCTCTCAAGGAGCTGGGTTCCAGAGCCCAAGCTGTGCGTGGAGGTGAGCCCGACTATCTCTAGCCGGTACCTCTCAACCTCCCGCACAAGCTCAGGCTCCTTCCCCCCCAGCGAAGTGACATTCCATGTCCCAACAGCCAGCCGCTGTGTCCGGGGATCAGGTCGTCGAGGCCCCTGCCTTCGACTGCCACCCAATCCACACTGCACCAAACCCCTACTGCTACCTCTGTGGGTGGTGAACCCACAGGAGGTCGGGCCCACGTCACCTCTTCGGGCTGAGCCCGGCCGGGCCCCATGGGCAAAGGCCCGGCCACCAAGCGCTCGCATACGAGCCCCAACCCCGGGCCTGGCTCCAGGGTGGGGCCCCGGCTGCGTCCTACCGGGCGACGTCACGGTCCTGGATTTTTCCTCCATAGGGGTTTTTTGGTGAACTGCTCTTGGTCTGGCCTGTCACCTAGGACCTGTCTGCCTTGGGAAACCCTAACAGGGGCATAATGCCCCCGACAACATAGCTCCTAGGATCATTCAAGCACACAAACCCCTCCACCACAATAAGGTGGCAGTTCTAGGAGGGGACATGTATATATACTGAATTTAATCACAGTTTGACAACAAATAGTATGTACACACTACAAAAGGGCACGGGCTGCCATTTACAAACTCATACAGATAAACTTAATCTCATGCCTTTATTGTTCACGAAGAACACACATTCTCAGATGAGGTCTATACCGTTTCTGGACAGTTTTATACTGTATATGCAAAAGAACAGACACTAAAAAACAACAATAACAACACTGCTTCAAGTTCAGCATGATTTAAACCATTTACACCAGTGTCACATTTTATAGTTTTTTTTCCTCACGCTTTGTAAAGGCTCACCAGTGAGCATAACATGAACTTGTCATGCCTACAACAGCTGAATGCGGCGATTTCCATGTTGCTCAGCAAAACGCTTCACAAATTTATCAAGATCTAATGCTTTTGTGCGCTTTGATTCAATGCTGAGTACAGCCAAACTTGATAGTCTCTTTTCTGTCATAGTCAACCGCAAATAAGTCTTTATGAGCCTGAGAGATGAAAAACTTCGTTCACAGGATGCACTGCTCACAGGCAAGACAACCGCTATTTTACACAACCTGAACAACTCAAAAAAAAACATCATCATCATCTTGGTATGGGTCCAAAAACAGTGAACTCCATGAGAGTGGTAGGACTCTCCTGTTCCCCCTTTTTTCTGTCTAGTACTCTCCTCGTCTGATGTAACTCATGTTTAAGATCCTCAATATTTGAATCATAAGCTTCAGCCAATAGCAATGTTTTCCTTGACAGACGGTGAATCAATATTAACTTTTGTGGCCGACTTTACACAAAACTAATGTCAGACCTAGCTAACATTAGGCCAAAAAAAAAAAAAAAGTGTGTTTCAGGTAACATGAAATACTAAAATAAGGTCGGTAGGTAGGAAATTTTTTTTCTTAATTTGTTTTATTTTGTTCGAAAAAATTAACACAAGTAAACATCTTACAAAATAGCATTTTGGCACAGAATCCTTTATACCACACATCATAATAAAATAAAAGTGTTTTAAATCTTTAAACGAATAAAAAAATATCGCAAGAGTTCGAGTTATGATCTGCGGAAGCGTATTGCTGCCACACTAAAAAAAAAAAAAAAATTGGCTTAGACTCAAGTAATTACGTGAAAAGATATTAACAGAGTTATCACGTTTTTACAATATATTTATCATGTAATAACATATCACGTAATTTCATGATACGAAATTATCACGTTATTTCATGATATTTTCGTGTGATAATGTGAAAACACCTTATCAAGAAATAACGTGAAAATATGGTTTAACGTCCTAGGCTCGGCTACTTCCATTAAAAGCAGACGGCCTCGCCTAGCCTACTGTAGAACTTGGGTCGAGCAAAAACACGGAGCAAAAACATGGCTGAATCCTGAATGACTCCTATTTGTATAAATAGGGGACTACATAGGCGGCAAAATGTAGTGTTTTTCCCTGCCATGGAAGTGCACTTGTATACTGAAGAGGAAGCAATTTGCATTACAGCCAGGAGGGCTGATAGAAGTGGCAAAACATTTTACTTTTTATCGTTTCTTTCACAACTTGAATGCGTTGAAACAAAAAATTATGACAAACTAACGCCACTTACACTAAAATATCGAGGGAAATTTGTAATAAAAACTTTACGGTCGGCAATTTCGACGCGGAAATTCTCGATCGGTCGGGTTACCGGAAACACACTTTTTTTTTGCCTTACATGTATAGTTAGCTAAATAACCTTCTCCAACCTGATCTTTATCCTCTCAAAATCAGCATCGCAACTATGCTAGCACTGTTCATTCATTATAATTTCATTTTTTGATAGATAGTTAATCAGCTTTTACCCCTTTCCTCCCGTGTCTCCTTTCCTCGCGACTCCTGGCTCCCTCGCTTCGCGCCTTTCAATTTTCCAAAACAACCAATCTCTGGCGTTATCTCGTGCTGCATTCGCCACAGTCGGACATTGGAAATTCGCGCACGTAAATGTCAAATTGGCCGTAATTTTTCTTTGAATTCGTCGCTGCCAACTGGGGTAGCAGCAGGGGTGGCAAGGCTTTCTTTTAGAGTGGCATATGCCACCCCAGTAGATCCGCCCATGGTTATTCACCCCCGAGCGCGCTGGAAACTGTTCCATTGGTATTCAGATTCAGTCGCGAGATGAGGTTGCCAGATCTCTCTATAAAAAGGTGACTTTGCGGTCTGAATCTGTGGAATATTCGTAAGCGAGGACTGGCAACCAGCAGTGGGTTGTGCACCAGCTGATCAGAACTCCAATGGAAAAGAAGCGTGTTAGTAACTGTTTATCTTGATTGGCTGTAACCTTGTAAGTGAAATGTTTTGCAACAATAGCGTTGTAGCCTGCCTACCCCCCCCCCCAAAAAAAAAAAAAAAACTCTTCGGATCTACACGATTCACACAAGTGACCTATTTTGGGACCAAAACGGCGAATTTCGCCGAAAGGTGAGGAGTTTGCATGTGTGTTTAAATATAAAATTATAACTAATCTTTGTTTGATGTTTACTTGTTTCTGGCTTCACAATATAAGCTAATTGTTTCTTTCTTTCAAAATTTGTGATGCCTGGTGTTTTTATACAGCAACTCCTGGTCAGCTCTGTTATGCTTACCTGTAGTCTGATCTGCTAGCAGTGGTCTGGGTCAAGTCAAGTCAAGTCAAGTTTATTTGTATTGCACTTTTAACAATAAACATTGTCGCAAAGCAGCTTTACAGAATTTGAATGACTTAAAATATGAGTTAATTTTATCCCTAATCTATCCCCAACGAGCACGCCTGTGGCGATGGTGGCAAGGAAAAACTCCCTCAGACGACATGAGGAAGAAACCTCGAGAGGAACCAGACTCAAAAGGGAACCCATCCTCATTTGGGCAACAACAGACAACATGACTATAACATTAACAGTCCTAACATACAGTCAGCTTCGTTGATGCTATAAACCCCCCACTGAGGGAAACCCTAGCGCAAAACCGTTCCCAACAACTGCAGTCCTAAAGTCAGCAAGTCAACTGCAGTCCTAAAGTCAGCAAGTCAACTGCAGTCCTAAAATCAGCAAGTCAATTGCAGTCCTAAAGTCAGCAAGTCAACTGCAGTCCCCAGCCACAAAGGCACCACTGCAAGAGTCCAGAGCATCCTCCAGACGCGACCCCCAACTGTCCACATGGGGCCGCCCTCCACAGGAGCGATGCGATGAGACTCCAACCAAACACAGGGCATCAGGATGGATCAGGCAGGTCCAAGGAGTAGAAGAGGTCAACATCTCGATCCCAGGACTGGCATGTAACTCAGATGCCCCTTTTCCACCAAAGCAGTTCCAGGGCCGGTTCGGGGCCAGTGCTTAGTTTGGAACCGGGTTTTCTGTTTCCACTGACAAAGAACTGGCTCTGGGGCCAGAAAAACCGGTTCCAGGCTAGCAGCAAATCTTTGCTGGGCCAGAGGAAAGAACCGCTTACATCAGCGGGGGGGGGGTTGTTAAGACCAACAACAATAGCAAGACCGCGAAAGATTGCCATTTTTAAGCGACGAGAAGCAGCAGCTGTACAAACGCGAAGTCATCCATTATTGTTGTTGTTGTTGTTGCTTCTTCTTCTCCGGGTTGTTGTTGCTTCGATGTTCGCGCCAAGGCTTATGCAAACGCAGCGACGTAACTGACGTATACAGCGACATAACTGACGTATACAGAGACGTAATGATGTGGCTCCCCTTAGCACCCCGAGCTATGGAAAAGCAAACTGGTTCTCAGCTGGCTTGCAAGTTGAACGAGTTGTGAACCAGCACCAGCACTGGCCCCGAACCAGCCCTGGAACTGATTTGGTGGAAAGGGGGCAAGAGGGACAGATTTGGGGGGGGGAGAAGAGAGAGAAAACACAGGTTGTTAGGTATGCCCAATGTCACCTGAATAAGTAGGAACAGTATACATATTGCACTGAGTAAAAGCAGGGACTCCAGCAACTAACTATGACAGCATAACTAAAAGGGGAACACAGGCATGAGGGAGCCCCGGGACATAAAGCAGCAGCCACTACACTGTCAACAAACTTGAGTGAGCAAGCGAGTGGGGGACTGACAGCATCCATACATCCCAGTTTACCAAAACACTCTGTCTGAGGACCCTCCAGATCTACGGTACACCTTTACCTCATAAACACCATTAACAAAAGGCTTGACTAAACAGATATGTTTTCAGCCTAGACTTAAACGCTGAGACTGTGTCTGATTCCCAAACACTACTTGGAAGGCTGTTCCATAACTGTGAGGCTTTGTAAGAAAAGGCTCTGTCCCCTGATGTAGCCTTCACTATACGAGGTACCAGCAGATAGCCTGCACCTTTTGATCTAAGTAGGCGTGGCGGGTCATAGAAGAGCAGAAGTTCACTCAGGTACTGTACTGTGGTGCGAGACCATTCAGTGCTTTAAAGGTCAATAGTAGTACTTTATAATCAATACGAAATTTGATTGGGAGCCAATGCAGTGTGGATAAGACAGGGGTGATGGGGTCATATTTTCTAGTTCTAGTAAAGACTCTTGCTGCTGCATTTTGAACTAACTGGAGCTTGTTTATGCACTTATTGGAACATCCAGACAGTAAGGCATTACAATAATCCAACCTGGAGGTAACGAAAGCATGAACTAGTTTTTCTGTGTCATGTAGTTACATTAAATTTCTTATCTTAGTAATATTTCTGAGATGAAAGAAAGCTACCCAGGTAATGTTATTGATGTGAGTTTCGAATGAAAGCCTGGGGTCAATAATCACTCCGAGGTCTTTTACTGCTGCACGTGAAGAAACAGAAAGGCCATCCAGAGTTACTGTGGAATCAGAAAACTTACTTCTAGCTGCATGTGGTCCAAGTACAAGTACTTCAGTCTGGTCAGAGTTAAGCAGAAGGAAATTAATAAGCATCCAGTGTCTAATGTCCTTTACACATTCCTCAATTCTATTAAGCTGGTGTCTCTCATCAGGTTTTGCAGAAACATACAACTGTGTGCCATCAGCATAACAGTGGAAACTAATACAATGTTTACATATAATATCACCCAGAGGCAATATATATATAAAGAAAAAAGCAGTGGACCCAAGACAGAACCTTGTGGAACACCAAACTTTACCTCAGTACATCTAGAAATATCACCATTTACATCAACATACTGATAGTGTTCAGTTAAATAAGAGCTGAGCCAGGAGAGGGCCGTTCCCTTAACTCCCACAACATTTTCTAGTCTACCCAGAAGAATGGAAGGATCAATGGTATCAAATGCTGCACTAAGGTCAAGCAACACAAGCAGGGAGACACAGCCCTGATCAGACGCCAACAGTAGGTCGTTTACGACTTTAACCAGAGCTGTCTCTGTGCTATGATGAGGTCTAAATCCTGACTGATATATTTCATGGATGTTATTCCTATGTACCGGTAAATATGAGCATAACTGCTGTGCCACAGCTTTTTCAAGGATCTTGGAGATAAAGGGGAGGTTTGATATTGGCCGATAATTGGACAGCTGACAGGGATCAAGGTCAGTTTTTTTTAATCAGGGGTTTGATAACTGCTAGTTTAAAGGATTTGGGTACATAGCCAAACATAAGAGAAGAATTTATTATTTTTAGAAGTGGTTCAATTACGGTACTTCAGGTATTATCTGTTTGAATAGACGTGTAGGTAAGGGATCTAGTACACAAGTTGAGGCTTTTGATGCCAAGATTAATGAAAGTAATTCAGTTTCTCTAAGGGAAGTAAAACATTCTAATTGCTGATCTGATACAGTTATATTGTTAACTACAGGGTCACTTACATTGTCTGACCTTAAATTAGTAGTTTGAATTTTTTGTTGGATATTCTCAATTTTGTCATTAAAAAAAATTCATGAAATCATTGCTACTACATACTGCAGGTGTGCATGTGTCTATGTGACTTATTCCTGGTTAATTTTGCTACAGTATTAAATAGGAATCTATGATTATTTTTGTTATCTTCTATTAGGGAGGAGAGATATGTTGATCTAGCAGCACTAAGAGCTTTTCTATACTTCAGGAAGCTCTCCGGGGCGGCACGGTGGTGTAGTGGTTAGCGCTGTCGCCTCACAGCAAGAAGGTCCGAGTTCGAGCCCCGTGGTCAGCGAGGGCCTTTCTGTGCGGAGTTTGCATGTTCTCCCCGTGTCCGCGTGGGTTTCCTCCGGGTGCTCCGGTTTCCCCCACAGTCCAAAGACATGCAGGTTAGGTTAACTGGTGACTCTAAATTGACCGTAGGTGTGAATGTGAGTGTGAATGGTTGTCTGTGTCTATGTGTCAGCCCTGTGATGACCTGGCGACTTGTCCAGGGTGTACCCTGCCTTTCGCCCGTAGTCAGCTGGGATAGGCTCCAGCTTGCCTGCGACCCTGTAGAAGGATAAAGCGGCTAGAGATAATGAGATGAGATGAGATAAGATGAGATGAAGAAGCTCTCCTTCCACGCTAATTTGAACACTACCAATTTTGTTTGATGCCATTTACATTCCAATTTTCAAGTGGTCTGTTTTAATGTGCGAGTGTCATCATTATACCAGGGTGCTAATTTTTTCTCTCTGATCATTTTCCTTTTAAGAGGAGCTACATTATCTAAAGTATGGCAGAACGTTGACTCTAAGCATTCAGTTGCCTGATCAAGTTCTGCAGGGGCTGACAGTGACCCAGTCAAAGTTGATAACTCTGGGAGATCATTTATAAAGCTCTGTGCAGTAGTTGACAGGAATGTATGTTTAATACAGTAGCGTGCTGACATGCATATATTATTACTCAGACATATTTTGAATCTCATCTCATCATATTATCTCTAGCCGCTTTATCCTGTTCTACAGTGTCGCAGGCAAGCTGGAGCCTATCCCAGCTGACTACGGGTGAAAGGCGGGGTACACCCTGGACAAGTCACCAGGTCATCACAGGGCTGACACATAGACACAGACAACCATTCACACTCACACTCACACCTACGGTCAATTTAGAGTCACCAGTTAACCTAACCTGCATGTCTTTGGACTGTGGGGGAAACTGGAGCACCCGGAGGAAACCCATGCGGACACGGGGAGAACATGCAAACTCCGCACAGAAAGGCCCTCGCTGGCCACGGGGCTCGAACCCGGACCTTCTTGCTGTGAGGTGACAGCGCTAACCACTACACCACCGTGCCGCCCCATATTTTGAATGAGATGAATTAATGATCTGAGAACTTCAGACTGTGGAAGTGTGACTATATTTTCTATATTTAACCCGAATGTTAGTATTAGATCGAGGGTGTGACCATCATTATGGGTCGATCCTATGACATTCTGATTAATCCCTACTGAATCTAAAATGGACAAAAACGCTGTTTTCAAAGGGTTTTCTGGGTTATCGAAGTGAATATTAAAATCTCCGACAACTAAAGCTTTGTCTCAGGAAATAACCAGGTCTGAGAAAATCTGCAAATTCAGAAAGAAACTCAGAATATGGCCTCAGGGGCCTGTAAATAATAAGTAACAGAATTAACTGGGTAGACCTATTTTCGAGGTTACATACATTATATTAGTATGAAGAACTTCAAATGTATTAAATTTATAACCAGGTTTGTGTGTTACACCTAGATAATCATTATAAATAACCGCAACTCCTCCTCCTCTGCCAGTTAGACGAGGCTGGTGTATATAACTGTATCCAGGAGGACTCACTTCATTTAATGTTATATATTCATTTGGCTTAACCCATGTTTCAGTTAAACAAAGTACATTAAACTCCTGATCAGTAATGAGTTCATTAACCATTAGCACTTTAGATGTAAGAGATCTAATATTTAATAGGCCCACCTTTAGCTCAAAGGTGCTGGCAGTGGCTGTACAGTCAGTATGATCTAATTTTATATTGATTAGGTTACTGGAGCAAACTCTCTGAAAATTTCTACCTTTTTGTTGAGCTCGGGGAACAGACACAGTCTCGATGTAGTGGACCCTGAGTGACGACTCTGTGCAGCTAGCAGACAGTCGGTTTAGCCTGTTCGTCTGCTCCCTGGCCTTGGCTCTGGATTGTCAGAAATTAACTAGGCCTGTTCTGAGACTATGACCTATCCTGCAGGAAATGAGAGCAGCACCTTCCTGAGTGGGATGGATACCGTCCCGCCCTAACAGGCCAGCAGTGCCCTCAAAATTATCCCAATTATCTATAAAACCCACACTGTTTACAGAGCACCACCTGGACCACCATCAGTTCAGCGACCATAACCTGCTGTAAGCTGCATCGCCACGCCGCATTGGGATGGAGACAGAGCATACTACAGCATCGGACATCGCCTTCACTGATTTAAACACCTCTACAAAGTTACTCTTAGTAACCTCAGACTGATGAAGGCATATATCATTAGCTCCTGCATGGATAACTATCTTTGAGACCCTGTGCTTGCCTAGGACCCTAAGATTACCTGCTATGTCCGGCGCCCTGGCTCCCGGTATACACCTGACTAAAGCTGCTGGTGCCCCTAAAGGCTGAGCTAATTTCACATGCCGTATGATAGAGTCCCCTATAACCAGAGTTCTTTCAGGTTTCTCAGTGGGTGCATCACTAAGGAGAGCAAACCTGTTCGACATGTGACGCGGAGAGGAGTGGTGCACCCGTGGGCGAGCCTCAGCAGTAGCTTTGGCTCTACGCTTATGCCGGAGAGTCATCATCCATTCGCCCCACTGTAAGGGCTCTAATACCGGAGTTGGGGGATTGCTAACTCCACCTAGGGCATCCAGACTTTCCCCTACAAAAACTCCACTGTTCTCACACTCACTGGCCTTCTCTAAAGCCTGGACACATGCTTCTAACACTATAATCTTCTCCGTCAGAGAGCTAACTAACCTGCACTTATCACAAATAAAGCTATCGCTAGCGACGGAGGAAGAATGACTAAACATCCTGCACTCAGCACACTGAACCGGCTGAAGGTGTGCCATGATGAAAGGATTCACGTACCTTAATCAAAGATCTGTTGATATTAAAGCAAATCCGATGTGGATGGCCTCCACTTGTGGTCTTTACGCAGGAGGAGAAAAAAAAAAAGCTTCCGGTCTCGGCGTTCTTCCGAAAAAAGAGAGAGAAAAAAAACAGAAAAAGGAAAGTGAAAGTGGAAAGTACAAAAAGGAAAGTGACAGTACAATAAAAATGAAGAGGATGCTGGAAAATTATTTGTAGAAAAAATTTTAAAAAGATTAGTCTGGTCTGTTAGCCATGGTAGCTAGCAGCAGTCTGATCATCTGCTAGTCTCCTAGCTATGATGTAATATGCTAGCTGTGAATGGCTAGTTGTTTTCCTTGTTTTTATCTTGTTTCTAAGAAAAATAACAAGTGTTAAATATCTGAAAATATTTAGCTGGGATTCAGTAATATTAGTTAGCCAGTGGGTTTTATTTTGCAGGATAAGCTCTAGCATCCATAGTAATAAAAGCTCTTAAACAACATTGTTTATGTTAGATAAACTAATCCGCGTGCTAACATTCCTGCACGTGTGTGTGTGGTGACTTTGTTTTGCGGCACATGTCTGGTCCCCAGATTGCCTTGGACCTGTCTGATTATAACGATGATGATCTGTGCATGTGGCTCTCAGGAGGAGGCTGCTGAAAGTGATTGAAGAGGCGACCGTGGCCTGATTCGGTAATGGCTTCCTCATGGAGCGCCGAGTCCAGGATCCCACATCATACGTCCACCTGATTCCACAATCCTTTTCTCTCCGTCTCTCTTTCAACCTGGACCACATCAGTGCAGGAGAGATCTGAGTCAGCACACAGCTTTGGCACAGCATCTCAGAATCGGAGGAAAGAAAAAAAATGTACATGTGACCGAAATGACCAGAAATCAAGGAGAGAGAATATGAATCCAAAAAATGACATCATAGAAAGAATGCTGAGCAAATAAACACATCAGGTAACATTGTTACAATGTTTAGTAAAGTATTCAACATGTTTTAAGAATGTTACACAACAACGTTCCCAAACTAACGTTGTGGAAACGTTAGCGTTAATATTCCTACAATGTTGCTGTAACATTTAACATTTCCATAATGTAACTTTCCAACACCAGATAACGTTATTAAAACATTTTGTCAAGTATTCTAAAATGATTAGGCTGTAATGTTCTCAAAATAACATTGTGAAAACATTAGCATTAACAGTTTACCAATGTTGCTTCCCTACTTCATGTTTTCATAACATTAGTTTACAAATATTAGATTAAAAAATAGCATTTGTAATAATACATACCAGATAACGTTTCCAGAACATTCAGCAACATTTTCAAAATGTTCTAAACGATTATGCTGTAATGTTCCCAACATAACATTGTGAAAATGTTAGCGTCAACATTCCTGCAACATTACTTCAGCACTTAATGTTTCAACAACGTTAGCGTTTGTAATTGAAATGCATTTGAATGTCAAGCATACACAGAAAAGGTAACATTATTAGAACGTTCATTCAAGTATTCAACAGCTGCAAAGTTCCCAAAATAACATTGCAGCAATGTTAATGTAAATGTTCTCACAGTAAAAATAGCATTGTAATTGAAAGCATAGCCAGCATACACATACCAAGTAATGTTATTAGAATGTTCACTGAAGTATTCAACATAGGATGATATACAGTAATATGTTTAGGTTCTAGTGTTACGAAACATTCTTACAACATTGCGGCAATATTTCATGTTTCTATAATGTTAGTTTACTAAAATTATATTAAAAATGGCATTTGTAATAGAAAGCATGCCGGGCAAATACAGAACAGATAATATTAAGGAAAATATTAAACAGGTTCCCCGAATAACGTTGTGGAAACGTTAGTGTTAACATGCCTAAAACATCACTGCAACTCTTTCATGATGTTAATTTACTAATGTTGTATAGAAATATTCCCAGATTGAATGTTCTTTAAACTAAAACTGTACTGTTCAGAAAACGTTCTGATAATATTCCTTGGATAATATTTAATCATTTTTATCCTATATTATTGGAAAATTAATCTCTCTCTCACACACACACACACACACACTTAAACACATGGGCAGTTCCAACCCTGTGTCCTCTAAATGCGCCTTTATTTAAGTTCCCACAATCCCCACTACATACCAGAGCAGTGTTCACAGGTGTGTTAGCTTTGCTGAGGTTAGCTACACAAGCGTAGGTGTGTATGAGCTCACAGTTACCCGATAGTGTCACGTTCAGTTTGCCAGTTCCCTCAGGATGCTCAAACTCCTCCCTCCCGGCCCTCACGCCTGCAGCTGTGAAGTGCCCTTGGATGAAGTCGACTCAGTGAGTCAGCAGGAGCGATCATAACGCTACATGCTGAGGAGAGGGGTTTCGGTCGGGGTCACACAAGGTGTGTGCCAGCGAGAAGTGTATGATTTATTATTCTTCACGTCTATAAATCCAAAAGATCATGATAATATACATAACACTCTCACACACACACACACACGTGACTAACTGAGTCAACATCAGGTGTTCATCATTAACTGGTTTTACATTTTTAAAGGAACAGTTCCATAAAAACATGTGCTGTGGACACGTTTGGTGTCTTTTCCATTACCTACGGCACAGCGACAGCATCTCAAACCATGCCCACCTCTACAGTGATGTGCTTTAGGACACAGTAGGACTTCGTGTCATCTATAAACATGAACAGAACTTCACCATGTAGCTAAATGCTGTTTTTTGTAATATAATCAGGCAGCCATCTTGGAAAACCAGAATAACTAACTATGTCAGAATTCATTCCATACTTTACATCTACGGGCGGCACGGTGGTGTAGTGGTTAGTGCTGTCGCCTCACAGCAAGAAGGTCCTGGGTTCGAGCCCCGTGGCCGGCGAGGGCCTTTCTGTGTGGAGTTTGCATGTTGTCCGCGTGGGTTTCCTCCGGGTGCTCCGGTTTCCCCCACAGTCCAAAGACATGCAGGTTAGGTTAACTGGTGACTCTAAATTGACCGTAGGTGTGAATGTGAGTGTGAATGGTTGTCTGTGTCTATGTGTCAGCCCTGTGATGACCTGGCGACTTGTCCAGGGTGTACCCCGCCTTTCGCCCGTAGTCAGCTGGGATAGGATCCAGCTTGCCTGCGACCCTGTAGAAGGATAAAGCGGCTAGAGATAATGAGATGAGATGAGACTTTACATCTACTTCACTAGATTATTTCCTGTGATGCACCATAAATCCGGCATGCAATCAATGTCCAAACTTTCGCCCAAACCGATCACTTGGTGAAAATGTGAATTTAATTGCATTTAATCTAAACATTAGAGGAACTTTAAATTTAGTTGTGGATTTAAGTTTCCTTTAAGACCAGCCCTTAAATTTTGTAATCAACTTAAGTCCCTTTACTAAACTTTTTAAATTAATTAAATGTACTAGTAACTTTAAGACCCTTTATTGGTATTCTTAAAAGTAATAGTGACTTTAAGTGACATTTTCAATGTTTTTTAACAGAATTTTGTTATCTTTAAGTGACTTTCCAAGTTATAATACACTGAAATTTAGCATTTCATAAACTTTTAGGATACTTTAAGAACATCATAAAGCTGTTAATTCATCTCGTGTAATATGTCTGGAGCTGTTATAGGAAAACAACCAATGATAGTGTGATGTGATGAACATCTTGAAGTGTAAGACACCCCCCCCCAAAAAAAAAAGAAAAATGCACAGCTTGTCACATTACAGGAAGCCGAACACCTCCGTCCTGAAGATATCAGAAAACTTAAAGTTCCAGCTTTAACTCTGAGTGTTACAGTGCTGACACTGGAGACTCCTTCCAGAAATGTTACATAAATAAACACATTTCTCCTTCCAGAAAACAAGCCCCTGTGACTGAGCTGTTACTATAGAAACGATAACGTAATAAAACGATGGCATTAATGTCATACAGCTGCTGTTATAGAAAATTAATCACATCCTTCTGACCAATCAGAATTGAGAATTCTAACGCGCTGTGGTTTCGTTGTTGCATCACAAAATCTTTGATACGTCCCATGATATCACAATAACATTATTCACCATCGCTGACTTTGTTTGTTTATACGTGCTTTTTAATATCATGCTAACATTTGAGATAACTCCGCCCCAACACGCAAAAAGAAAAAATATTTCTCTCAAAATAAATTGAGACTATATTTAAAACAGGGAAAGGTTTTTAATGATTTTTTGCTTGGTAGTTAATTCAGGCTCATGGCATCGGTGCTAAACTAAATAAAATAAACTCTAGACATGTCTGGGCGGCACGGTGGTGTAGTGGTTAGCACTGTCGCCTCACAGCAAGAAGGTTCTGGGTTCGAGCCCAGTGGCTGACGGGGGCCTTTCTGTGTGGAGTTTGCATGTTCTCCCCGTGTCTGCATGGGTTTCCTCCAGGTGCTCCGGTTTCCCCCGCAGTCCAAAGACACATGGTTAGGTTAACATGGGGCGGCCTGAGGTTGGGCTGAAGTGCCCTTGAGCAAGGCACTGAACCCCCAACTGCTTCCCGGACGCTGTGGCATAGCTGCCTACTGCTCTGGGTGTGTGTGCTCATTGCTTGCTTGTGTGTGTTCACTGCTTCAGATGGGTTAAATGAAGAGAATGAATTTCACTGTGCTTGAGTATGCATGTGACAAATAAAGGCTTCTTCTTCTTAACTCCAATTATCAATCAATTTGAATTAGTTTATAAAATGTGATTAAATAATATATTTTTTATTGTTGGATTTTGGTAAACAACCTAAACATAAATGGTGAAAAAAAAAGTTTTTTTTTTTTTTTTGATGCAACATTGAAAAGTAACCTGAATTTTTATTTTTTTTTTACTTTTTGTTTTTCAGAGAAAATAATTGAGGTGTTTCTGCTTGGTCGTTACATACACAGAAAAAAAATCACAAAAGAAAAAAAAACAATACTGTATGCCAGAGCTTTTTTATTTTATTTCTTTTTTTCTATTTTTTTTCTGTGTGTTTGTGTAGTTTGATGTTTGTTTGACTGTTTTTGTCTGCCGGTGGTGGTGTAGCTCCGGACCCAGTTTTGGGCGTTGGTTCCCTCCAGGCCTTGGTTCGCTCGTGGGTGATGCCTGCGCTCCCAGCTATGGACTGCAGTGAGCTCGTTGCTCATTTTACATCATGGTTGTCCAGCGCTCTGCACTTTAACGCTTGGCGTGATGTTCTGAGCGATGTTGCTCGGTGGTGTTGCAGTGGCTGTGCAGGCGGTTTGGGACACACCAG
This sequence comes from Neoarius graeffei, assembly GCF_027579695.1. Classification (NCBI taxonomy): domain Eukaryota; kingdom Metazoa; phylum Chordata; class Actinopteri; order Siluriformes; family Ariidae; genus Neoarius; species Neoarius graeffei. The sequence continues at coordinate 4,056,883 of NC_083581.1, forward strand.
CGCTCTGTGTGGCAGAGCTTCTCTGCTCGTTTTGTGGATCCATGGTGTGGTGTTTGAGCGATATTGTTGACGGCGTCACGGCGGCGGTGCTGGAGATGTGGGACTTGTTTTCGTGCGCCTTTTGGTGGGACTGTGGCTGCTACACCACGGGAATTACATCCTGACCCCTACTTGGTGGACTTTTTATTTTTTATTTATTTATTTTTTATTATATATTTTTTATTTATTTTTTCTTTCCTTGTTTATAATTGTAAAGCGTCCTTGGGTTTTTTGAAAGGTGCTATATAAATGTAACTTATTATTATTATTATTATTATTATTACTGTAATAGTTGATGAAAACAGTCGTCATGCTGACATCATGAAATAAGTTTTTTAAAAAATCAACATCCAGATATTCAAAAAAATTTCACGGTTGGAAGACGTATTCACAATATATTTTTTTCCCCCTGAACTGACATGTTTTTACTGGCTTTCGATCCTGATGTTGGTGAGTTAAGCAGTTTGAGTCTCTTTTAATAATTAATTAATTGATTGATTGATTAATTAATTAACTACTGATCTGAAGGTCATGGGTTCAAGCCCCAGCACTGACAAGCTGCCACTGTTGGGCCCTTGAGCAAGGCTTTTAACCCTCTCTGCTTCAGGATCAGTGTGTCATGCAGCCCCTTGTTGTATGTTGTTCTGAATAAGAGCGTCTGCTCTTCTTCTTCTTCTTCTTCCCATTAGGCGTCGCCACAGCAGATAATGTCCCTCCTGTCCTCCGTATCTTCTTCTGTCACACCAACCATCCTCATGGCAACTCCATCTCCAGCGTTCTTTTCCCAATACACCCTGGATCTCTCCTCTGGACGTGTCCAAACCATTTCAATCTCGCCTCTCCAAGCTCACACTTTGTCTCCAAGCTGTCCTGCATGTCCTGTCCCTCTGATATTCTTGTTTCTAATCCTGTCCAATTTTGTCACTTCCAATGAACATCTCAACATCTTCAGCTCTGCGACCTCCAGTTCAGCCTCCTGTCTTTGTGTTAGTGTGGATAAGAGCATCTGATAAATGCCTGTAATGTAATTAGTCATTAATTATCCATTAACTGCCCATTAATTAGCGATATTTTTCAATCAATTCGTTCCACTATGAGCAGCCGTGATAGTGGTGGTGTACCTGCACAAACTGTGAAAACAAGCTGTCTGTTTATTACGCTCATGCTCTATTTTTCCTGTGAGCTCTGACCACAGTGAAGCATTTGGTTTCCATCAGGTCCTGTCCGAGGCGAGCATTCCATTCAAATGAGTGGAGAAGCAGCGTTACAGCAGTTCAGCTGTGCTTCAAGCCCACGTTTAAAAAAAAAAAACAACCCAAAACAACAGGATTTGAGTGTTTTGCTTTAACAAGCCGACATTTAAGCCAGAAAAATCCCCGAGATGAGAGAAAAACAGCAAAGACACGCTAGTGTAAATTTCCCCCATGTGCACACCTACTCCTCCGTCTACCCGGAAATGTGCCGTATTTTTTTTTTTCTTCCAGGATCAGAGACACAACATGTCCCCGAACCTCAAAAACAACCGTGACACACTCGAGACATGTTTTGGAAAACAGTTAGATTTTCTGGCGAGCTGATTCAGAGGTTTAAATCGGGTCAAGTTGAAAAAATATATATAAAAATAAAAAGAACTTGTGCATCCAATGTTTTTAATAGATTCTTGCTCAAGAACCTGCAGAAATCATCTTTAATGAAAACATAGATCACCATTATATCATATTGGTTGCATCCTCTTCTGGAGGAACTGTATAGATCTTCAAAAACATGCTCATTAACTCATCCAGAAATTGTGATGACCCTCATAAAAGAGAGAAATAACTCATGCAAGATGGAACAGTACAGATATTTTTCAGAAATGTTCAGGAATTCATCCAGAAACTGTGCAGATGTTCAGAAAAGACATCAGGAACTCATCTGGGAACTGTGCAAATCTTCTTCAGATCATATCAGAAACGTATCCAGGAACTGTACAAATGTTTTGTTTTGGTTTTTTTTCATGTGAGATCACTAACTGTGCAGATCTTTAGAAAGGATATCAGGAACTCATCTGAGAACTCTGTAGATATTCTTCATGAAAGATCAGGAACACATCCACTAACCTGCTCAAACTCAAGATACTGAACTCATCCAGAAGACATCAGGAATTGGGCAGAACATCTTCAAAAAGAGAGCAGGAACTCATCCAGGAATTGTTCAGATCATTTTCAAAAAATATCAGTTAGTAATCCAAGAACTGATCCAAGAAGCATGCACTGTGTATCTTCTTCAGGATAGACCAGGAACTTTCCCAGGAACTGTGCAGATCTTTTTTTAAGAAAAGAGATCAAGAACTCATCCAGGAACTGTCTCAAATCTGGTAAATGCTGAACTCATCCAGGAGCTGTGCAGATGTTTTTTCAAGAGATATCATATCTTCTAAAAAGAGAGAGACCATGGCCAAGAACTCATCCAGGAACTGTATAGATCTTCTTGAAAAAGAGATAAGGAATTCATTTATGAACTGTTCATATATAATTCAGGAGAGATCAGGATCTCATCCAGGAATTGAATGATCTTCTTCAGTAGAGAGCTTGATTATCCAGGAATTATCCTGGAATTTTCCAGATGTTCTTCTGAAAACAAGACCAAGAACTCATCCAGGAACTGTATAGATCTTCTTGAAAAAGAGATAAGGAATTCATTTATGAACTGTTCAAATATAATTCAGGAGAGATCAGGATCTCATCCAGGAACTGAATGATCTTCAGTAGAGATCTTGATTATACAGGAGTTATCCTGGAATTTTTCAGATGTTCTTCTGAAAACAAGATCAAGAACTCATCCAGGAACTGTGCAGGTCATCTTTAGAAGAGATTAGAACTTTTTGAGCACCTCAAATACTTTTAGAACCTTGGTGGAACCTCATTTCTTAATCATGATCTTCTGGATTTGAGATTTATTTGTGCTTTGGATTAATAATTGATGATGTCCTGTTGATTACCAAGTCTGTGTTTCAAAACCCTTCCTATGAATATGATCCACTAGCATTTTTACAGGGTTCTTCAGCTTGTTCCTCAAGTGGAACCCTTACAGATTATCTGCAGGGCTTTACAGATTATTCTTTAAAGAAAAGATTTTCTAGAATTTATTTAAATAACTAAAATCAATTTAATCCAATGGGACAGTACACACTACAGCTGTGTGATATATTTTTTTAATAGCTTGGAAAAAGCGTAGTTGAAAACAAGTGCATCTGGTTATTATTAGCTCTTACACACACACACACACACACACACACACACACACACACACACACAGACTTTGTGGCACAAAACTGTGACCGCTAATGATGAAGGGTTTTAATGTTAAAGACATGGAGCTCTTTTCTTTATTACGAGCTGCTGCTTTGGCTGTAGACATTAAAACACACACACACACACACACACACACACATCTCTGATGCTTGTTAGTCATTGGGGCTATGACTCGGACCATCTTAAACAACTGCTGTCCGGCTCTGAGATTTACAAACGAGACATGACTCATATTTCTGATGCATTAGCGTGGAACAGTGGAGGCTTTTCGTTAATCAGTGTGTGTGTGTGTGTGTGTGTGTGTGTGTGTGTGTGTGTGGACTCAGATATTATCTATTAAGATTTCCAAAATGAGAAATAAACCACTGATCTAACCTTGTTACTTAGTATTACCACAACATGATAATTAGCATTAAATGTAACGTAGTTCGCTTTTGTTTTATCAGCACTGATGAAGCCTGGATTCTGATTGGTCAGAAGATGATTAATTTTCTATAACAGCAGCTCTGACAGTAACGCAGACTTATTTTTTTAAAATGTGTCTGTAAGGAAACATTTGTTTAACATGAATGTTTGCTGAAGGAGTCTCCAGTGTCAGCACTTTGTAACAGTCCGCTGTAGTTGTAGCTTTAAGTTTAACTTCTCATCTCATCTCTCATCTCATTATCTGTAGCCGCTTTATCCTGTTCTACAGGGTCGCAGGCAAGCTGGATCCTATCCCAGCTGACTACGGGCGAAAGGCGGGGTACACCCTGGACAAGTCGCCAGGTCATCACAGGGCTGACACATAGACACAGACAACCATTCACACTCACATTCACACCTACGCTCAATTTAGAGTCACCAGTTAACCTAACCTGCATGTCTTTGGACTGTGGGGGAAACCGGAGCACCCGGAGGAAACCCACGCGGACACGGGGAGAACATGCAAACTCCGCACAGAAAGGCCCTCGCCGGCCACGGGGCTCGAACCCAGAACCTTCTTGCTGTGAGGCGACAGCGCTAACCACTACACCACCATGCCACCCTAAGTTTAACTTATTATCTCATCTCATTATCTCTAGCCACTTTATCCTTCTACAGGGTCGCAGGCAAGCTGGAGCCTATCCCAGCTGACTATGGGCAAAAGGCGGGGTACACCCTGGACAAGTCGCCAGGTCATCACAGGGCTGACACATAGACACAGACAACCATTCACACTCACACCTACGCTCAATTTAGAGTCACCAGTTAACCTAACCTGCATGTCTTTGGACTGTGGGGGAAACCGGAGCACCCGGAGGAAACCCACGCGGACACGGGGAGAACATGCAAACTCCGCACAGAAAGGCCCTCGCCGGCCCCGGGGCTCGAACCCAGAACCTTCTTGCTGTGAGGCGACAGCGCTAACCACTACACCACCATGCCACCCTAAGTTTAACTTATTATTATTATTATTATTATTAAAATGATAACTGTTAACATAAGCCAACAGCCAATAAAAAGGGTTACTGAAGTTTGTTAATCTGCTTGAGAACTCGCAACACCTCACTCATAAATTGTACTTTTGATTTGACCTGATAGAACCTTCTGGATAGTTGTTTCTCCATCCATTAGAACCGATTTCTGCATTGTTCCAACTACAGAGTGAGCTTTCTCCTCTTCAGTGAAGATTCTCCTTAATTCCTTGATGGCACCAGGGATACCACCACCTAAACTCCCTCTTACACCCAGTCTCTTGGCTCAATTATCTCTACCCATGGTCTATCCTACCACTGCTATGCTGATGATACCCAACTGTTTCTCTCTTTTCCTCCTTCTGACACACACATCTCTGCTCGCATCTCTGCTTGCCTGCATGACATCCAGAGCTGGATGGACAACCATCACTTGAAGCTCAACCCGGGCAAGACAGAGGTAATCTACATTCCTGCTACAGCCTCTCCACCCCTGGACACTGTCATCTCCATGGAGGTCTCCTTCACCGAGTGCAAAGAACCTAGGGGCCATGTTCAATGACAAACTCTCCTCCTCAGCAAACATTACTGCAGTGACCTGGACGTGTAGATTCCTTCTCTACAACATCTGAAGGATCTGCCCCTTCCTCTCCACCTACTCTACTCGGCTCCTAGCCCAAGCACTGATCCTCTCCCTCTTGGACGACTGCAACTCTCCTTGCTGGCCTTCCAGCTTCTGCCAACAGACCCCTGCACCTCATCCAGAATGCTGCAGCTTGCCTGGTCTACAACCTCCCTCATTATTCCCATGTCACCCCTCTGCTTGCTGACCTGCACTGGCTGCCTATTGCAGCTTGCATCAAATTTAAGACGTTGGTGCTAGCTTACCAGGCTTTCAAAGGGTTAGGGCCAGCAAACCTCCAGAGTCTGATCCGCCCCAACACACCAGCCAGATCCTTACACTCTGCTACTACTGGTCACCTGACCACTCCTCTCCGCTCTTGCCCAGCCTGCTCAAGACTGCTCAACACCTGTTGGTGGAATGACCTTCCCTGACCACCTTCAAGTGCAGACTGAAGACTCACCTCTTCAGGCTGCACCTCTCCCCTTTTTCCCTCCCCAGTGTGTAATTGCACTTTGGTCTAGACCAACCCAGGCTGTGTACTGTCTAGCCTGGGGTTAGCTGTTTGAGTTCCCTATTTAGTTATAATTTGTATGGTTGGTTTGTTTCTGTGGCTGTTTGAGTATTGGTACGTCAACAGAATATTGCACTGCATGTTGCTGTCACTTGTTCAGTTGGCACTAGAACTTTCTTGTCTCGCAGTTCAGCACTTCATGTACCTGACTTTTGCACTCACTGTACGTCGCTCTGGATAAGAGCGTCTGCTAAATGCCATATAACGTAATGTAATGTAAACAGCCACTCACCAATGACACCACATGTCCCTGCCTTCTTTCTTGAATTTCAAATGTTAGCTGCCAATATCATGTTCTTTTCTCTGTGATTATTAGGGCCCGAGCCCTATTGGGCGAAGGCCCTATTGTTCTTGTAAGAGTTCATCTTCTTCTTCTTCTTCTTCTTCTTTATTTTTCTCCGCTGTTGGGCCATTTTCGGGGCGCTTGCCATGGGCGAAAACGCGCGAAATTTGGCACCAGTTCCGAGAATTGCCACCGCTACTCAGAACCAAAGGCCCAAACTTGGCCGGGGCTCAGGGCCTCTATAGCGCCCCCTAACTCGTTGTGATTTTGGCCTCCCGCATTAAGGTGCCTGGTTGCCATATAGTTTGTAGTAGTGGCATGCCATTTGGTACGCGTATGTTTCTCACTAAGCCGGACAAAAATCTAATGCCAATGCATTAGCCACGCCCAACAGGAAGTGAGGTGATTTCACTTTTGTGCGAAATGCATGGCCACGAAGAGGGCGCAACTCCTCCTAGACCGTTCATGGGAATGTCACCAAAATTGATACACATCATCTACAGACATGGCTGACAAAAGTTACTAAATACGTTTCACGTAGGATAAACCGTTCAGAAGTTATACGTCAATCAATTTTCACTTCAAAATTTTACATGCTTAAAAATTCATAACAAATCTTCTAATTGCTCAAAACTGCTCATACTTCACACGCACATCACGCATTGGGCTTCTGACGTGTTATCCAATTTCTGTGATATTTCGCCACTGGGGGCGCTATTTTTGGGCAAAAATTCCAGTCTTTCCTCAAATTTGATCAAACTTCACGGCCACCCTCTTACTACCTCCCATGTCATGTATACCACATTTTGGGAATTTTCGTCCATGGGGGGCGCTGTTTTTGGCCGACGCAATTTCTCCAAAACGGGTTTTTGGTAAATAATTCCATAATGCTTTTCCTTCACACCACTACCTTGTGATAGTACGTTGCTGTTGTAGACACTTATTTTTCCATCTCATAATCGCTCATGTACAGCATAGCGCCACCTACTGACATGGGAAAAACCAAAAAATTTATTCTTCAAAAATCTATATCTCATCTTCTATTTACTCAATTGTCATCAAACTTCATACGCAAACTCTTCGTAGCTCACCTGACATTTACGCCAAATTTTGTGCACTTTCGCCCCTGGGGGTGCTGGTTATGGCAGAAATGATATTGCAGCTTCTGATTTGTCAAGCTTGGCAAGCAAACTCTTTACAAGACCCTTATTGGGGCGCTTGCCATGGTCGACTACGCTCGAAATTTTGCCCCTTTTTCTTGGACTGCCACCGCTACTGAGAACCATTATTATTAGGCCCCGAGCACCGTACAGTGCGAGACCCTATTGTTGCCGTGTGTCCAATTCTGTGCTTTGTCGCCATTGTGGGTGTAATGTCTCTTGCCGAAAAAGCTGTGGAAGGTTTTTCGCGGGGACGCATGCCCCCGCCCCCCTTGGCCGCTGGCGCGAGGGCCCGTCGAGGCCGCTTGCGGCTTTAATTATTATTATTATCCATCCATTATCCATAACCACTTATCCTGTGCAGGGTCATGGGCAAGCTGGATCCTATCCCAGCTGACTATGGGTGAGAGGCGGGGTACACCCTGGACAAGTCACCAGGTATTTGCAGGGCTGACACATAGACACAAACAACCATTCACACCTACAGTCAATTTAGAGCCACCAATTAGCCTAACCGCATGTCTTTGGACTGTGGGGGAAACCGGACCACCCGGAGGAAACCCACACAGACACGGGGAGAACATGCAAACTCCACACAGAAAGGCCCTTGTCGGCCACTGGGTTCGAACCCAGAACCTTCTTGCTGTGAGGCAACAGTGCGAACCACTACACCACCGTGCCGCCCAACAGCATGACATGGAGTGTTTTATTCCTTACTTTTATCAAGTACTTTGTACATACAGTATAATGCTATGAAAAGTGCATGACCTTTTATAAGAAATGATGTAGGTGAAGTCACAGAGCAGTTATAACTCTTATTTTATAACAGTTATGCACAGCAATACAGACTTTAAGACCGGTAATGAATGCATGACATTACCGGACATAAACCATCATGACATGTTTACGTCAATCTCAATGGTAATTCGTACAAATACGCAGGTGATTATAGGAAATCATGTGTGCTGATTGGTCGAGAAATTCAGAGTATTTCTCGATAATCACCTCGAGCAACTTGACAAAATGGCAGCCAATCACTTCATCACTGTAAGTGAGGAAGAATTACAAATGAAGGAAAATGCTGTTCCTAAAATAAAAGCACTAAAGATGCTACGAAGTTTGGTCTAAAACTATTCAAAGAGAAAGTGGAATTGTGATTTATTTAATCGGTTTCAAAAGAAAGTATTTTACGTGACTCGGCATAGATAAGTGGCACAAGTCTGCATCACAAAGTTATTATATTTGTGTGAACATCTTGAAGTTTGAAATAAATGATTTTTTAAATAATCACCTGTGTGTTTATATTAAAACAATTATCCGCCTCAGGCTCAGTGAATATCGGTGAATAATAACCTTGACCTCGACTTCGTCTCTGTTATTATTCACTGATCTTCACTTCGCCCTTGATGTATCTCATCTCATCTCATCTCATCTCATCTCATTATCTCTAGCTGCTTTATCCTGTTCTACAGTGTCGCAGGCAAGCTGGAGCCTATCCCAGCTGACTACGGGCGAAAGGCGGGGTACACCCTGGACAAGTCGCCAGGTCATCACAGGGCCGACAGCCCTTGATGTATAATTGTTAAATAAAACACACTTTTTGAGTGACTATAGTGCAGATTTGATGCATCATTAAGAAAGAAAATCAGCCGTAAGTGAGAAGTGAAGTGCATGAGCGGCGACGTGACCTCTCTGTGCCATGGTCTGATTTTTTTTAAGCAGTCTGTCTTTCTCTTTTTCACCCTCTCTTCTGTTTATAAGTCAGACAGAGGGGAGAACGGCTGGAGTGTGCCACTGGGCTGATGACAATATCCGCCGGTGATAACCTCAAACTGCATTCGGCCCCGGACGCAGCTCACAAATAACCCGAGGCCTGAGCGTTTATTAGAAAATCAGCCTGATTCTGCTGCTTGGCCTGGAAAACAGAGCGAGGGAGCTTTGTGATATTAAAGAGAGGGAGGGGAGAGCGTCATATCGAGCCGGTTTATTCTAATCACAGCCTCGGCTCTCGCTCTATCTCTCTCGCCCTATCTCTCTCGCTCTCTTGATCTCTTTGGCGTTCTCACTCACTCGTACACTCCCTTTGTGCCTTCTTGTTTTTGTATTTTTGTCCATATGTGACTGTCTTCTTTTCTCCCCTGGGGCTGAAACAAAGTTATGAACCCCCTTTTTTTCCCTCTCATTGGCCGTGTGCATATAAAACGTGTGTGTGTTTCTCACGTGCAGTAAATTCTTTGCATTAAACCATAAAGAGTTGTGATTATGGGCTTCTTTTTATGTAAATGTGATCTTTTTCCAGTATCACTCTTTTATTACACGTAGGCTGGACTTTCATAAGGTGCACACATGCGTACACACACCAGTAAATCTCTCTTCTGATTGATCAGAAGGTGTTGATTTATTTTCTGACAGTAACGCAGCTCCAAATCACAGGTTTATATCAGTGCGCTCATTCTGAGCATTATCATTATCGTTAGCGTTTCTATAGTAACAACACATTCGCAGGGACTTGTACTGCAGATGTTCCACGTAAACGGATTAATAAATGTGTAATTGTTGACATGGTGCTTATTTAACATTTATGGAAGGAGTCTTCAGTGTCAGTTTTTCAACATCTTCATATAGGCATATCAGGTGAAACTTCAAGTTCAATCCAAATTGCTTGACACTGGTCTCACTGAATTCAGAATTGAATGCAGAACAACAGACTTTTTATAGAATTAAAATGTGTTTATCTGTTCTTGAGATATTACAAATCAAAGATTGAAGAAATGCCTTAATTTTTAGAAAATGGCTGTAATATTCTGTATGAGGATCACATGGTCCAAAATGGGCCTTATTAACCAATGAGATCAAATGTTTTCCTTAATAACTTTTCTATTTTTCAAGCTATTTACATGGAACAAATAATGCAAATTAGTATTTAATTAGTATTAATTATGCTAATTAAGATAGATAAGGAATAGAACACTCGAAAAAACTGTGTGATCTACATCCAATAAACAATTCACATTAATTGAACTGAAATTGACACTCGTGTTTCTGACTTCTGTTTTTTTAAAATCTCATTCTGACCACTAAAGCCAGTATCTCACTGGGCTGCGACCGCCTACAGCTTGTTGGAGACATAACAATTGAGATAAAATATACAAATTCAGTTCTCGCACTTCCTGTCTCATGGAAACTGACTTGAGAAGGGTTTGTGACGACTTTGCGACACCAGCGACGCATTTGCGGCTATTTTGAGAGAAATTTTGTCGCACTAATTTTTTGAACATGTTCAAAATTTCAGCGACGAAGGAGCGACACTTTGCTACAATGCGTCGCTGGTGTCGCAAAGTCGTCACAAACCTTTACATTCAAAAGTTCAGCTTTCATGACGACACTTGCTACAGCTGCGAGAAATACCCCTGCAAATTTGTCATCACTTTTAACACTCTCACATTGTTATGTCTCACAAGCTGTAGGCGGTCGCAGCCCAGTGAGATACTGGCTTAAAATCTCAATATTTTTCATCAAAACAGCTCCAGTTATATTCTAAAATAGTTTTTTATGTATATGAATCAGTATGATTTGAAAAAATAAGTAGGTAAATCTATGAAAACTCACTTTAAAGTCTCCCGTGAATCATAACATCAAAACTAGCAGACGGAAAATTTAGCTGAATCCTTCATCAGAAACAATGAGAGCAAGAGAACATCCCTATGAAAGTGATCTGATTGATATTCACAAGTAATCCAGTGGAAACCGATCAGGAGAGAGAGAGAGAAAGAGAGAGAGAGAGCCTGAGTGCTTTCCCATGACTCAAAAAGAAAAGCACCAGCAATTTCCTGATGTCCTGTGAGCAGAGTTTTTACTCTGTTGTACCGACTTCAACCTGCCGTTACTCCCAAAGTACTGAACAGATCTTAACCAGATACATTTCTGTGGAAAGCAGAGATTATAAGCTTTTTAATGATCATATTCAGGACAGAAAATATTCAAGAGTTAAGCAATGACAGATTTGGAAACTTAGACGAGCGTCTGCATGGACAATTTTCACAGCATGGCCAGTGAGCGTCTGATACGTCTAATTCAGAACAGAGACATAACTTCAAGAGAGAATCGTAACTGGTTAGGGAACGACTGTTTATAGCTGCTATAATGTAACTGAGAACAAGAAATAACTACTGTGGTGGAAGAGGATTAAAGTGCTTGGGGACATACTGTTATGGGAAAATAATCAACTTCAACATGGTGACATTAACTCCACTTCATCACACCATCACATCACTGATTATTTTTCTCTAATAGAGAGTGTTTCATTCCTTATCTAACACATACTGACAAATTATAATGAGCAACTGATAAAATTGGTCAAATACTGTTTTACTGAATTTGTCAGAGGATTTTTATGATTTAAGAAAAAAATGATACATTTCCACTTCCTGTATATCGAGTATAAAATGTATTATTTATTGAGTATTGTCAAGTCGTGCAAAGAGAATCGAAAAACTACTGACCCTATTAATCATCTATGATCAATCTAGATTGTGTTCAGCAACGCCTCTGGACACTATGTCTGGAATCCTACCCTTCAATCTGAGAATAAACTATCAAGTTTCGACTATGGTGTTCAAGATACTGAACGACATGACTATAAACTATCTCTCCAGAATGTTCAAGCTGAAATCTGCAGTATCACAATGCATAACAAGAAGCATGACAACTAAAGACCTTTGGGTTCCTCCTACTTATATAGATGTCAGAAGAAGATCACTGGCTTATGTTGGACCAACAACCTAGAATAACATTCCATCAAGAAATAGGATCACGATCACCAACCTCAACAAGTTTAAACAGCTTATATATGAACACTTCCTGTAACAAATATGCTAAACACTGACTAAAGACTTCATGTATTATGTGGAACGTCTTGTGGAAACATTTGAACAATGTGATTTTTTTGTATTATTTTTACAGATTGTACTGGAGTATTTTGATCAAAATACTTAAAGTCAACATTATTATTAAGTAACTAGGTTTCTAGAATGATACAACCCCGATTCCCAAAAAGTTGGGACAAAGTACAAATTGTAAATAAAAACGGAATGCAATGATGTGGAAGTTTCAAAATTCCATATTTTATTCAGAATAGAACATAGATGACATATCAAATGTTTAAACTGAGAAAATGTATCATTTAAAGAGAAAAATTAGGTGATTTTAAATTTCATGACAACAACACATCTCAAAAAAGTTGGGACAAGGCCATGTTTACTACTGTGAGACATCCCCTTTTCTCTTTACAACAGTCTGTAAATGTCTGGGGACTGAGGAGACAAGTTGCTCAAGTTTAGGGATAGGAATGTTAAACCATTCTTGTCTAATGTAGGATTCTAGTTGTTCAACTGTCTTAGGTCTTTTTTGTCGTATCTTCCGTTTTATGATGCGCCAAATGTTTTCTATGGGTGAAAGATCTGGACTGCAGGCTGGCCAGTTCAGTACCCGGACCCTTCTTCTACGCAGCCATGATGCTGTAATTGATGCAGTATGTGGTTTGGCATTGTCATGTTGAAAAATGCAAGGTCTTCCCTGAAAGAGACGTCGTCTGGATGGGAGCATATGTTGCTCTAGAACCTCGATATACCTTTCAGCATTGATGGGGTCTTTCCAGATGTGTAAGCTGCCCATGCCACACGCACTAATGCAACCCCATACCATCAGAGATGCAGGCTTCTGAACTGAGCGCTGATAACAACTCGGGTCATCCTTCTCCTCTTTAGTCCGAATGACACAGCGTCCCTGATTTCCATAAAGAACTTCAAATTTTGATTCGTCTGACCACAGAACAGCTTTCCACTTTGCCACAGTCCATTTTAAATGAGCCTTGGCCCAGAGAAGACGTCTGCGCTTCTGGATCATGTTTAGATACGGCTTCTTCTTTGAGCTATAGAGTTTTAGCTGGCAACGGCAGATGGCACGGTGAATTGTGTTCACAGATAATGTTCTCTGGAAATATTCCTGAGCCCATTTTGTGATTTCCAATACAGAAGCATGCCTGTATGTGATGCAGTGCCGTCTAAGGGCCCGAAGATCACGGGCACCCAGTATGGTTTTCCAGCCTTGACCCTTACGCACAGAGATTCTTCCAGATTCTCTGAATCTTTTGATGATATTATGCACTGTAGATGATGATATGTTCAAACTCTTTGCAATTTCACACTGTCGAACTCCTTTCTGATATTGCTCCACTATTTGTCGGCACAGAATTAGGGGGATTGGTGATCCTCTTCCCATCTTTACTTCTGAGAGCCGCTGCCACTCCAAGATGCTCTTTTTATACCCAGTCATGTTAATGACCTATTGCCAATTGATCTAATGAGTTGCAATTTGGTCCTTCAGCTGTTCCTTTTTTGTACCTTTAACTTTTCCAGCCTCTTATTGCCCCTGTCCCAACTTTTTTGAGATGTGTTGCTGTCATGAAATTTCAAATGAGCCAATATCTCATCTCATCTCATTATCTCTAGCCGCTTTATCCTTCTACAGGGTCGCAGGCAAGCTGGAGCCTATCCCAGCTGACTATGGGCGAAAGGCGGGGTACACCCTGGACAAGTCACCAGGTCATCACAGGGCTGACACATAGACACAGACAACCATTCACACTCACATTCACACCTACGCTCAATTTAGAGTCACCAGTTAACCTAACCTGCATGTCTTTGGACTGTGGGGGAAACCGGAGCACCCGGAGGAAACCCACGCGGACACGGGGAGAACATGCAAACTCCACACAGAAAGGCCCTCGCCGACCACGGGGCTCGAACCCGGACCTTCTTGCTGTGAGGCGACAGCGCTAACCACTACACCACCGTGCTGCCCCAAATGAGCCAATATTTGGCATGAAATTTCAAAATGTCTCACTTTCGACATTTGATATGTTGTCTATGTTCTATTGTGAATACAATATCAGTTTTTGAGATTTGTAAATTATTGTATTCCGTTTTTATTTACAGTTTGTACTTTGTCCCAACTTTTTTGGAATCAGGGTTGTAGGTATGTAGACTGATCTAGTTAAAAGTTATCTTTGGAACTTATATATATTTTTGTCGAATATCATATTGATTTTAGTTTTTTTTTTTTTATACTGTAGTTTAGTTTTACCAGAAGGCCCAGTGTGAGATTAGCGTGTGCTAAACTGGTTTATTAACCTTCTGAAAATAATAACAAAGTCTTACTGTATTTTGGTATGTTTAAATTTTGTTCAATAAAAATTTTCAAACTTTTCCAAGTGCTTATTGGAAAGAATTATGCACTTGCCTTAGGAAGTGAAACAATATTTATAATTATTTATAAGAACATTTGACTACATTTTACTAAAGCAAATAAATCTGTCTCTATATGTCTCCAAAATAGATGTGTTGGATAAAAACTGACTAATATACAAAGAACGAGCAAAAAAAATAAACCAGAGATGGAGGACAAACTGTTAATTTTTCTACAAAATCAATCAAGGAGATAGTCCACCTTTGCCCACTGTTGCACTAAGTAAATAATTGATAAATGTTGATGTTCTAACGATGTAAAATTTCAGGTAGTCTGATGGGGTTAACTTTGAATCCACTTATTGTTTTTTTTTCTTTTCCGAGCTTGCAGGTGGCTCGTATCACAGTGACACGTTCCATGTGTTAAAAGGTCAGCGTGATAACGCCAGTGTGTCAGTTTGTGTGTTTTCTAAACAAGTTCCTCCTCTTATACAAGGCCGAAACCTTTCTACTGTTTGTAGAAAGTTCCTATTCCTATATTCCTATTTCTCTTTCGTCCCAAACCGTAACAGCTCACACTGCAACCCCCCTCACAACCAGAGCGGGAAGTCCACCCTCTGCGGCGGCCCGTTTCACCTCGAAGGCCTATTTTCATCTGCTATTTTAAGCATTAGATTAAGAAAGAAGCAAAACACGACCCTGTGGCTTTGCACAAGGGATGAGGAGGAGGAACAGGAGGAATGCTTAGATTTAGGTCAGCAATGTCAGCAATGTCATGGTCAAAGTGTACACTTGTCACGAGTGACTCAGAGCATGACTGATCCTGCTACAATCAACACCTTGATTAAAAAGTGTGGATTTTAATATTTGGTTAGTAATTGTGGTGAAAGCAGAGCATCACATAGCTTTCTATTAAGTCACTTTGGAAAAGTATCGACAACAAAGAAACATAAACATTTTAACAGCCATTTTTTATTAAAATAAAATCTGTATCCACGTTAAAATGCAAAATACTTTTGAAAACGCTCACGTGAGCATGCTAGGCCAGTAGGTGGCGATAGTAGGTTTAGAGAATAGCGTTAAACGATGTTATTCTTAACGATGGTAGTAATGGTGAAAATTCTGAAAAACACCAACATGGCTGAAAGTCCTAAAATAAAAAAAATGACAAATTCAATATTCAAAATGCTAATCCGGGTTTTATCCAAAATCTTCATTTGCAGTCCGGTTTGTAACACAGGAGCGATATCTATGCCTGTCATATTCCATCTCCTCCACATGAGGGTTTATTACTAAAATAAAGTGAAATTAAATTGATAAATTGAGTCCCTGCTCATTCAGAACACAAACACATTAACGGACATACGCAGGTCCATGCTGTGACATCAGCTATTCATAAAAAAAAGAAAAGAACAAAAAAAATTTCTGTTCATATGAAAAAAATTCAGAACAAATGTTTGAAAGTATGTTTTTAAAAATCTTCATTTTCAGTGAGAAAATGCTGAGAAATAACTAAAATATCTATCAAAAATATCTGTATGCATGTGGGGGTGGTCTAAATTGACAATTTCACAGCTTGAGATTTGATTTAACATGGAATAATTTCATTAATTTTTTCGTGGCCCAGTTTCCATCAAATCCTGTGCTCTGATTGGCTGGCAAGCGGGTCCGTATCCTACAGTAGGGACCCCAGTTACGGACCCCGGTTACCGACCTCTGGCGATGCACTCGTTCACAACAACAACAAACATAGTAGCATTTTTTGTCAACATTGATTTTCACAGGCGGCACGGTGGTGTAGTGGTTAGCGCTGTCGCCTCACAGCAAGAAGGTCCGGGTTCGAGCCCCGTGGCCGACGAGGGCCTTTCTGTGTGGAGTTTGCATGTTGTCGGCATGGGTTTCCTCCGGGTGCTCCGGTTTCCCCCACAGTCCAGAGACATGCAGGTTAGGTTAACTGGTGACTCTAAATTGGCCGTAGGTGTGAATGGTTGTCTGTGTCTATGTGTCAGCCCTGTGATGACCTGGCGACTTGTCCAGGGTGTACCCCGCCTTTCGCCCGTAGTCAGCTGGGATAGGCTCCAGCCCGCCTGTGACCCTGTAGAACAGGATAAAGCGGCTAGAGATAATGAGATGAGATAAGATTGCAGGAGAAAGCTAAAAACCTGTAACTGTTGCTAACGCCTAGCAAAAACATAGCTGAATCCTGAATGACTCAATTTTGTATAAATAGGAGACTACATAAGCAGCAAAATGTAGTTTTTTTTCTGCCATGGAAGTGCACTTGTATACCGAGGAGGAAGCAATTTGCATTACAGCTGTGAATGAGGATTCAAAATGGCGGCTCGCCTCGGTTGTCCCTTCCGGGTGCTCCCGTTTTCTGTTAGAATTTGGTAAAGAAAAAATAAATATATTATTTATCAGCTTAAGGTCAGTCCATATGGTGAAAAACCGTGACCTTGGCCTTGAATACTGACCTTGGCCCAGAGGGCGAAACACGAAAAAGTTTTTTGACAAATCGCACCCTGTATATATATATATATATATATATATATATATATATATATATACAGGGTGCGATTTGTCAAAAAACCAGAAGGGGGGATGTTTTTTTTTTAATCATGAAACGTCACAAAATTAAGGTAACAATAGGCTAACAGCTCAATAACATCCGATGATATCAAATGAATAACACTAAATGAAAATGAACACTAAACCAGAGATAGTAAATTCATCTTCCTATCTCTCTGACTAAATACACGAACACTAACACACAACAAAGTTTGCATTGCTTGTCGCGTTGCTGTGATGTTTCTCTCCCTCCGGATTAAATGGACAGTGACTCGAAAATCACTGAAATACATGAATACTAAATGAACAGTTTGCTCTGATGGCGCAGTTCATGTGGCCTTTTCTGCTTTCCCGTCGGTGCGCTATCCGCTGCGTTTCGCCCTTCTTTAATCCACATTTCTGCGAATTTCTCAGCAGGGAAGGAACGCACGTCTGGCCCATTGACAGCGAGGAAAAGAAGGCTGTCAGTGTGGATACATTCATTCTGTTGCGCTCATCAGTAAGGATGTGATTCATGGCGCTAAATCCACGTTCACACTCTGGATATCTACAATGTATCTATTTGCTGGGGATGTTCGTAGGGTTGCCAACTTTCTCATATCCAAATGAGGGACACCTTGTTCCGGGTGCGGACAAGTACCGGTACAGGCCCTGTACACGCACCCCAGCGCCCCAAAATAGTTACAGTACCGAATTGCCTTTAGGTGAGGGTTTCAAATGTAGGCCACTACAAATTCATTTCTAAAATAGAGCTTTTAAAAATTAATAGACCATCTCATCTCATCTCATCTCATTATCTCTAGCCGCTTTATCCTTCTACAGGGTCGCAGGCAAGCTGGAGCCTATCCCAGCTGACTACGGGCGAAAGGCAGGGTACACCCTGGACAAGTCGCCAGGTCATCACAGGGCTGACACATAGACACAGACAACCATTCACACTCACATTCACACCTACGCTCAATTTAGAGTCACCAGTTAACCTAACCTGCATGTCTTTGGACTGTGGGGGAAACCGGAGCACCCGGAGGAAACCCACGCGGACACGGGGAGAACATGCAAACTCCACACAGAAAGGCCCTCGCTGGCCACGGGGCTCAAACCCAGGACCTTCTTGCTGTGAGGCGACAGCGCTAACCACTACACCACCGTGCCGCCATTAATAGACCAATTAATGGATATTTTTAAGTAACTTAATGCAAAATAACAAACAATTCTAATATTATTGTCTCATTTTTCTCTTTTAAACTTTGGCCAAATAATTCATCAGGCCATATTTATGAAGGCAATGTCATAAACTGAAAAATAATTTGCTGTAGCTGTAAAACCCTGATATTTGCTTAATTGTCCATTTGAAAACCCTAAGAACCTTCTGCAATGCTTCATAGCAGAAGAAGAAGAAGAGAGAAAGACATCACAAAGGCAGGAGTGAGGCAGAAAAGCTCCCCTACTATAGGCTGAGGTCTATCCTGTTTCGGAAGGTTTTTTTAAGCTATCTGCTATCCTTATCGAACAGTTAGACTGTAGCCACTGGCTGCACCATCTGCTCTAGTTTAATTTGATGCCTATTTTGTCAGTATAGCTTAAAAATTCAGGATATGGCAACAGTGAATGGTTTTAAATCGCAGATGACCGCGACTCGCGGTAATAGCGCCTCTCACGGCAATAACGCGATTTACACCACAGCATTGGAGTGAGGGGCAGGATCTGTCCCTGAAGGGACAAATTAAAATTACCCAAAAAACGGGATGTCACACCCAATACGGGACGGTTGGCAACCCTAGACGTTCGTGAACATCAAAGCTGCCACTTCGGGTCATTTTGAAAGTGAGTGCAATGTAGACCATAGAAAACTGTGTCACAACATGCCTGTCATGTCAACTTTTTTTTTTTTTTTTGGTTTGTTTGTTTTATTGACGGGGTTGTCCCCAAGGATTTTTTTTCAGCAGAGATAAAAACCAGAGGGGGGGATGATCCCCACCATCCCCCCCAGCAAATCGCACCCAGTATATATATATATATATATATATATATATCATCTCATTATCTCTAGCCGCTTTATCCTTCTACAGGGTCGCAGGCAAGCTGGAGCCTATCCCAGCTGACTACGGGTGAAAGGCGGGGTACACCCTGGACAAGTCGCCAGGTCATCACAGGGCTGACACATAGACACAGACAACCATTCACACTCACATTCACACCTACGCTCAATTTAGAGTCACCAGTTAACCTAACCTGCATGTCTTTGGACTGTGGGGGAAACCGGAGCACCCGGAGGAAACCCACGCGGACACGGGGAGAACATGCAAACTCCACACAGAAAGGCCCTCGCCGGCCACGGGGCTCGAACCCAGGACCTTCTTGCTGTGAGGCGACAGCGCTAACCACTACACCACCGTGCCGCCCCTCTATATATATATATATATATATATATATATATATATATATATATATTAATCTACAACAATGTTACTTAGCATCTTATGAGGTCTGAGAACTTAATGAATTCTTCCTATCGTCAAAGTTACGTAGAAACAAGCGTATAATCTCAGAGCATGGAATAAAGTATGAATGAATCTGCATCTGACTCATGAAACTGTCCAGCAATATCAAAACAAGCTGTGATTAAAAAAAAAATACTGAACATGACTTTATATTATTTATGACTCTTGGTGTTATGAAACATGATAATGAATTGAACCCACTCTGGCAACCAGTTTTATCTCTATGATTTACTTTCTGAAATCCACATGACTCCGACTCAAAACATGGGGTGATCACAAGACCTTGGATTCTGTCTGATTGTTTTTGTCATTAATCACATAAACAGGAAAATGAGTCACTATCTTATTCCTCATAAGTGCTTTGTGGAGCTGTAGCCTTCAACTTTGGCTCCAGTTAAATATTTAGGCCTTTACCCACTGGAAAATAAACTATAATTAAATCCAGTTTCTTCCAATAAAACTTTATCATTTTTACGTTTCTGGTTAGCAACTGGAAAGCAAAATTTGTTTTGGGTTTGCACTCACAAAGAGGTTTTCTCAGAAATCAGAAATGATGATGAAATTAATAAAAAAAAAAACATTTAAAAACTCAGAAATCCTGTCAGGTTAGTTTATATAATGTAGCTGGGAGACATTAGCAGCAAAGATTATGACATTTGTGAGAGAAATCCTGTCAGGTTAACTCATTAGCTAGCTAGTTTGCATTAACAAAAAAGATTAAGTTAATTTTAGAAATCCTGTCAGAAATATTGTCATATTTCCTCACATTAGCCAAGAAGCTGGTTGAGATCATGACTAAATATAACTAAAAATCCTGTCAGGTTATCATGTTAGCTAGTTAGCATTAACAGCAAAGGGAATGCAAACTAGCTAGCTAATCTGAGCTAACCTGAGCTAATCTGAGCTAACTGATGATTTTAAAATCCTCAGGTTAGCCATACAGCTAGCATTCTTTAGCATCAAACATTATGATTAAATGAATCAATAATGATGATATGAATTTTAAAAATCCTGTTAGAAATCCTGTCAGGTTAATCTACAGTATATACTGTAGGTGGGAGACATTTGCTGCACAGATAATGACATTTATGAAAGAAATCCTGTCAGGTTAGCTCAGTTTAGCTAGCTAGTTTGCATTAACAATAACAATTAAATAAAATTTAAAAATCTTGTAAGGTTAGTCTATAAAATGTAGTTGGTTGACATTAGCAGCAAGAATTATGACATTTAAGAGAGAAGTCGTGTCAGGTTAGCTCATATTAGGTACCCAGTTAGCATTAATGGTAATGATTAAATTAATTTTAAAAATCCTGTCAGGATTGTAGCTAGGTGACATTAGTAGCAAAGATTATGGCATTTCTGAAAGAAATCATGTTGGTTTAGTTCATATTATGTTTTAACATTATCAATAATGATTAAATGAATTGTAAAAATCATGTCAGGAATACTGTCAGGTTCGTTCATATTAGCTAACTACTTAGCATTAACAATAAACATTAAGTTGATTTTAGAAATCCTGTCAGAAATGCTGCAATATTTCCTCACATTAGCCAAGAAGCTAGTTGAGATTATGAGATTTATAAATTTAAGTAAAAATCCTCTCAGAACTGCCATTAGATTATCATATTAGCTAGTTAGCGTTAACAACAAAGGTTATATGGGTGGCTTTAAAATCCTCACGTTAGCCATACAGCTGGCATTCCTTAGCATCAAACATTATGATTAAATGAATTAATAATGATTAAATTAATTTTATAAATCCTGTCAGAAATCTGTAGGTGGGAGACATTAGCTGCAAAGATTATAACATTTGTGAAAGAAATCCTGTCAAGTTAGCTCAGATTAGCTAGCTAGTTTGCATTAACAATAAAGATTAAAATAATTTAAAAAATCTTTTTAGAAGTAGAAGTCCTGTCAAGTTAGTCTATATACTGTAGCTGGGAGAGATTAGCAGCAAAATTTATGATATTTATAAATGAAATTCTGTCAGGTTAGCTCATGTTAGCAAGCTAGTTCACATTAACAATAATGATTAAATTAATTTTAAAAATCCTGTCAGAAATCTTGTCAAGTTAGCTTATCTAATGTAGCTGGGTGACATGAGCAGCAAAAATTATGACGTTTATGAAACAAATCCTGTCAGGTTAGCTTTTATTTGGCTAGTTCAGATTAACAATAAAGATTAAGTTTTAGTTAATTTTAGAAATCCTGTCAGAAATGCTGACATATTTATTCATATTAGCCAAGAAGCTAGTTGAGATTATGATGTTTATAAATTTAAGTAAAAATCCTCTCAGAACTGTTGTTACGTTATGATGTTAGTTAGTTAGAATTAACAACAAAGGTGATATTGATGATTTTAAAATCCTCAGGTAAGCTATGAAACTAAATTAGCTCATGTTAGCTAGCTGGCTAGCATTAGCATCATGAGCATGACTTATGCAGCTTGTTTTCATGTAAGCGCATGTTAGCCACATAGCTAACGTTAGCAGTTATCATGGTTGAAATAAACGCTTGGGGGGATAAAGGGGAAAATGTCTATGACGCTGATGTCCTTCTGAGAGGATCCAACATGGAGCCTGTGGTTAGTCGCTGTTTACACACACACACACACACACACACACACACACACACTGTGACATAGCACATCTGGACATTCTATCCTGCACGCATGCGTGCACACACACACACACACACACTGTCCATCTCAGCACACACACTGACTCCTCGTTCGTTCCCAAGTGTCTGCACATAGTGTGTGTGTGTGTGTGTGTGTGTGTGTGTGTGTGTGTGTGTGTGTGTGTGTGTGTGTGTGTGTGTTTTATCACTGTCTGTCTGTGGTTTTTGTGTCTTTTTCTGTCTCTTGTCTTACATTCTGAATGTCTTCACCTCCTACCAGCTTTAGAGATAACTACACTAAATATACTTACGGAAAGGGGAGAGAGAGAGAGAGAGAGAGAGAGAGATCGAGAAGGGGCAGAGATGGGGAGAACACAGGATGCAAAAAGAACATTCTACAGTAATAATAATACTGTCTTCATGTCATTCATTCAAAACAAAAAAACAGAATGAAGAGAGAGAGAGAGAGAGAGAGAGAGAGAGAGTAAATAAGAAGTTACCAGGGCAAGAATGGAATAGAGACAAAGAAAAGGAGGGAGAGAGAGAAGCATAAAAAGAGACAGAGTAAAAACAAAGTAAAAGGGGCAGATAGAGAGAGAGTATTAGAGAAAGAAAGCAAAAAAATGAGAGAGAATAAAAGTGAGACAGAAAGACAGAAAGAGCAAGGGCCAGAAAAAGAAACCATGAAAACGACAAAGACACAAGGAGGGAGAGATGGAAACAAAGGGAGAGAAACAGAAAGATAGAACAAGAGAAAGACATATGGAGAGAGAGAATGGCAAGCAAGGCAGAAAAAAGAGAGAAAGACAGGAAGAGAGAGGTTAAAGGGGTAAGAAAGAGAGAGACAGAACAAGGAAAGGAAGAAAAAGAAATTGCAAGAAAGACAAAAAGAGATACAGAAGAGAAAAGGAGAGAAAGGCAGCAAAAAAGAGAGACAGAGAGATGGAAAGGTCTCTCTCTCTGTGTGTGTGTGTGTGTGTGTGTGTGTGTGTGTGTGTGTGTGTGTGTGTGTGTGTGTGTGTGTGTGTGTGTGAAAAGAGGTGCTTGATGAAGTTGTTGAAGAGTTTCCCCTCAGGACAACAGCCACTCAGTGATGCCCATCTCTCTCTCTCTCTCTCTCTCTCTGGTCCTGAAGCCCATGGGTTGCTGTGTTTGCTCTGTTTGTTTGTGGGTTTGTCTTTTTGTTTACCTCACAGCAGATGGTTAAGGTTTACATTCAGCTCGTCATTTACACTCCATCACTGTCCATCTCTCTTTCTTTCTCTTGGTCTTCAGATCTGCTTCACAGAGAAATTAGAGCTGACAATATTTTAAACAGCATACTTGTAATTGTAGTGATAAGGTCGGAGATGTATCATGCGCGCATGCGCGGAGTTCAGTAGATATATGAGTAAACGGTGAAAACTACGCTTTTGGTCTCTGGTCCATTTATTAAGTACACAGTACTACACATGGTGTCAGAAGTTGTCGACCCGTCTCTAATGAATACAGCTGCCAAAGGCAAATAAGCGGAGCTTTCTTCTAGTCGGTCTAAAATGGCGACGCGGAGAAAAGACACTTTTGGGGAGTTCATAAAGTGAACTAGCCAAGCTAAGTTACAGGGATTCCAACGGAACGTTGCAGCAACGTCAGTGACGAGAGAACAGTCAGAAGGTAAAAAGAGCAATGGATTCCTTGTTTTCAATAAATCCGCCGGATGCATTTGACTTTAGTGACTTTGCTAGTTGGCCAAATTGGATCCAACGTTTTGAAAGATTCCGCATAGCTGCAGGACTCAACTATAAGAGTCAAGAGTATCAAGTGAACTCGCTAATATACACAATGGGAGACACGGCGGATGATGTGCTGAACATGCTAGCACTGTCAAACGAGGACAAGAAAACATACAACAAAGTAAGAGAAGCTTTTGACAAACATTTTATCTGCAAACATAACATGATATATGAAAGAGCTAAATTTAACAAACGCTGCCAGGAGCCTGGTGAAACAGCAGAAGCGTTTAATTATGGCTGTCCACAAGCTAGCTGAGAATTGTCAGTATGGAACTCTCAAAGATGAGATGATCAGAGACCACCTAGTCGTGGGCATTAGAGACCACACGCTTTCTGAGAAGCTACAGTTGGACTCTGAGTTAACTTTCATTAACGCCATGACGAAAATTCGTCAGAGTGAGGAAATTAAAAAGCAACAGCCTATACTGAGGCAAAGTAGCACGGATGGCGCAGAGGCTAATATGGATGCAGTTAGATTCAAGCCCAGACAGAAATTTCCTCCACATGGCAACAGGCCAGGGCAAACTAATGCAAAAGAAAAATGCGGCAGGTGTGGAAAGGTACATGGGAATTCATTTAAAGAATGTCCTGCGCGCAATGCAGACTACAAGAAGTGTCAGAAAAAAGGGCATTTTGCTGCTGTATGTAAAACTAAAATGAGAGTAGAGGAAATTCTCATTCTCATTATCTCTAGCCGCTTTATCCTTCTACAGGGTCGCAGGCAAGCTGGAGCCTATCCCAGCTGACTACGGGCGAAAGGCGGGGTACACCCTGGACAAGTCGCCAGGTCATCACAGGGCTGACACATAGACACAGACAACCATTCACACTCACATTCACACCTACGGTCAATTTAGAGTCACCAGTTAACCTAACCTGCATGTCTTTGGACTGTGGGGGAAACCGGAGCACCCGGAGGAAACCCACGCGGACACGGGGAGAACATGCAAACTCCTAGAGGAAATTGAGCAAAGTGAAATGACTGAAAGTCTGGAGACGTTGTTCCTGGGTACTATGAGTTCTACAACATCCAGTGCAGTATGGCAGAAGTTAGTTGCAGTAAATGGCCAACAGATCTTGTTCAAGCTGGACACTGGAGCTGCAGTGACGGCTATTCCAAAACACATGTACTCAGAAAAGCTACATGGGAAACTATCACCACCAAACAAAAGACTGTGTGGACCAAGTAATGTTCCCATAGAAGTAGAAGGACACATTACTGCTAACATTAGCCACAATAGATGTGCTGTGAAGCACCAGGTATATGTTGTGCCAGGTTTAGCTACCCCACTGCTGGGGTTACCAGCCATACAAGACCTCTGTTTGCTTAGTCCTGTGGAAACCATTGCGGCATCTGAGACTACTTACATGAAGCAATATCCCAGAGTCTTTACTGGTTTAGGAAAGCTAGAGGGAGAATATAAAATTAAACTTAAAGAAAATGCTACTCCTTTTGCCCTTGCTGTTCCATGCCGCCTGCCCTTGCCTTTAAGAGGGAAAGTCCAAGATGAGTTGAAGTGGATGGAAGAGATGGGGGTTATCTCGCCCATCGAAGAAGCCACAGACTGGTGCTCTGGAATGGTTGTAGTACCAAAACCTAATGGCAAGATTTGAATATGTGTCAACCTTACACGCTTAAATGAGAATGTTTGCAGGGAAAGACACATCCTCCCACCGGTCGATGAGACACTCGCTAAACTAGCTGGAGCTAGCATTTTTTCAAAGCTAGATGCCACTGCAGGTTTTTGGCAAATTCCTCTACATAAAGACTCAGCCCCACTCACCACATTCATTATGCCTTTTGGCCGCTATTGTTTCAATCGACTCCCTTTTGGGATATCTTCAGCGCCAGAGCATTTTCAGAAACGATTGACACAGATGCTGGATGGCCTTGAAGGAACTGTCTGTCATGCAGATGACATTCTGGTGTTTGGAAATACACCAAAGGAACATGATGAAAGGTTACATCAAGTGCTACAAAGACTGCAGCAGCGAGGCCTAACCTTGAACGACAAATGTCAGTTCGCAGTGACTGAGGTCAAGTTCCTTGGTCATGTTGTCGGTGGAGAGGGAATACGGCCAGACCCTGACAAGATCAGGGCGATCAGAGGAATGCCACCACCCAATGATGTGGCAGAGGTAAAACGATTCATGGGCATGGTTAACTATGTTGGGAAGTTCTCCCCAAACATAGCAGAGCTCACAGGACCAATTAGGGACCTCCTGAAAGCTGAAAATGTGTGGACATGGGGGGCAGCACAGCAGAGAGCCTTTGAGATGGTGAAAGAAGAAGCTCATCGGCTGTACTTGCCCCATACTGTACTGACAGACCAACAAGGGTGTCAGCAGATGCATCCTCCTATGGATTGGGGGGTGTTTTGTCACAACTTCAAGTATCAGGAGAGTGGAGGCCAGTGGCCTTTATTTCCCAGAGTATGACGGAAACAGAGCGCAGATATGCCCAAATTGAAAAGGAGGCCCTTGCCATCACTTGGGCTTGTGAACGATTCCAGACTTACCTCCTGGGCCTGCACTTTGTTATCCGGACAGACCACAAACCGTTAATAAGTCTCCTCAGCTCAAGAGCGCTTGATGATGTTCCCCCTCGTGTATTGCGCTTCAGATTACGACTTCTGCGGTACATATACACAATTGTGCATGTCCCAGGGAAAAATCTTGTAGCAGCAGATGCTCTTTCAAGAGCTCCTCTTCAAGGGGCAGCAACAGAGGAGGATCTCGCGCTCCAGAGGGATGTGAGAGCTCAAATTAACGAAGTCATTCAGCAGCTCCCTGCCTCACAAGAGAAGTTGTTGCAGATTAGGCGAGCACAGGAAGCAGATCCATTGTGTGCGCAGCTGTCTTCTTTGATCCGCACAGGTTGGAACAGACAGAGTTCTGCCCCTCAGCTCACGTCCTACTGGCAATACAGGAATGACCTGCTGATGGTGGATGGCCTCCTGATGAAGGGGAAGAGAATAGTGATCCCAGCAAGCATGCAACAGGGTATTCTGGACAAACTTCATCAGGGGCACCAGGGAATGGTAAAGTGCATGGCCAGAGCTCATGAAGTGGTGTGGTGGCCAGGACTGACACAGCAGATAAAAGAGAAGGTACATCTGTGTGAAACTTGTGCTAAGGAGAGGCACAATGTACCAGAACCTCTTTTGACCACACCCTTGCCTTCACGTCCATGGGAACAGCTAGCTGCTGACCTGTTTGAATGGAAAAAAGGTCAGTACTTAGTAGTCATTGATTACTACTCCTGATACACTGAGGTTGCTAACCTGACAAGCACTTTGACATCATCTGTGATTGTTAAATTGAAAGCCATCTTCAGCCGACATGGAGTACCAGACAAAGTCATCACAGACAGTGGACCACAGTTTGCAGCAGCAGAGTTCACGGAATTTGCTAAAGACTACAATTTCCATCATGTTACCAGTAGCCCCCGTTACCCCCAAAGCAATGGGGAAGCAGAACGCGCTGTGAGAACTGTGAAATCCTTGTTACAGAAGAATGAGGACCCTCACAAAGCGTTGATGGCATACAGAGCGACTCCTCTCGCTCGTGGGATATCTCCTGCACAGCTCTTGATGGGGCGCAATATCCAAACACCCCTTCCAGTGTGTCCAAGCACCCTCAAACCAGCATGGCCAGACTTGAGAGCTTTTGAGTTGAAAGATCAGGAGCTTAAAAGAAAACAGGCAGAGGGATACAACACACGACACAGAGTACGGGAGACAAAACCACTCCAACCAGGTCAGAGAGTCTGGATAAAGAATATACCACACACAGGAGTAGTCTCGGGATCTGCAGACACACCAAGATCGTATGTGGTTGAAACTACAACCGGCAGTCTCAGAAGAAACCGTTCTCATTTGAGAGTGGTGCCTTCACCTGCTGGTAGTCATCCAGATTCTGGACAACACACCAGAGCAGGCAGAGCAGTCAAGCCTGTCAAAAGACTGAACTTGTAGTTTAGTGTTGTGAGTATATACGGAGCAGAATAACCTCCATGCCACAACAGAGAGGATCAGGCAGTCTACCCTGCCTCTCAGTTAGGTTGTTATGTGTTTGAACATTGTAAAAAAAAAAAAAAAGGAAGAATGAGATGTGGAATGTGTAACTTCAGAATTTATTTTCAACAGTTTTCCTTTCCTTATGTTTAGGCAGATGTTAATGTAACAACTGTGCCCCCTACCTTGCTTAGGTGAAATCAGTATTAAGCTTGACAATGCATGACTTAAGTTTTCTCCAAAGAGTTGGATAATGTAAGTTTAAAAGGGGGAGATGTAGTGATAAGGTTGGAGATGTATCATGCGTGCATGCGCGGAGTTCAGTAGATATCTGAGTAAACGGTGAAAACTACGCTTTTGGTCTCTGGTCCAGGAGGTCAGGAGGTGTTGATTAATTTACTATAACAGCAGCTCTGACAGTAGTGCAGGTTTAGATTAATGCATTCATTCTGATACGTTATCATTTCTATAGTAACATATTTAAATAATATTGACTGGCTTTGAGTGGTATATCAGATATATTCCAGTCAGCTAGCATGATACTGAATGAGTCAAAGATGAGCTGAATGGAATGTATCGGATAGACCATGAAAAAAGCCAGACAATATTATTATTATTACACATACACACGCTCTTCATATCAGCATTCTCAAAGGCCATCACTAGCTTATCCACAGCTCTGTGCTGTTAGTGCAGCAGTCCAGTTAGCTTCCACCCAATGTACCAGTAGCATTAGCAAAGGCCAACGCTAGCTTACCCATGACTCGGTGCTGTTAATGCAGCAGTCCAGTTAGCTTCCACCCGGTGTAGCAGTAGCATTAGCAGAGGCCAACGCTAGCTTACCCACGACTCAGTGCTGTTAGTGCGGCAGTCCAGTTAGCTTCCACCTGGTGTAGCAGTAGCATTAGCGAAGGCCAATGCTAGCTTACCCATGACTTGGTGCTGTTAGTGCAGCAGTCCAGTTAGCTTCCAGTCCGTGTAGCAATAGCATTACCAAAGGCCAATGCTAGTTTACCTGCGACTCAGTGGCATTAGCACGGCAGTCTAATGACTTTCCAGCCAGTGTAGTGTTAGCAAAGGCCAACGGTAGCGAAGTCAAGCCGAATATTATTATTATTATTATTATTATTATTATTAAAAAAGGCAGCCAATATTATTATTATTATTATTATTATTATTATTATTATACATTCACATTGCTTTCGGGTGTTCAGTGCATCTTTCTCTTTCAAAATTCTCTGCAACTTTTCCATATTTAACAAAGCAAACCTGGTCACAGTCACTCGCTAGTGTAGAAGTTTTATGTCTCTGACATGTGACATCATGTCGTCTTGACAACGTGCAATATTGTAACAATATTGCACGCTTATTCTCCATTGGGTAGAGTGACATAATACACAGAGGATAAGCGATATACTAACAATATTGCATGTTATCAAACCAAATGAAGGAAACCCACTAGAAGGGAATAGAACACATGTTTTTATTCCATGGAAAAAGTGTCCTGTATGTATAATAATTAAATAATATTGGCTGGCATTGAGTGGTATATCAAATATATTCCATGATATTGAATGAGTCGAAGACGAGAAGCTGAATGGAATATATCTGATATACCATGAAAAAAAGCCATT
The DNA here is from genome assembly GCF_027579695.1 of Neoarius graeffei. NCBI lineage: Eukaryota > Metazoa > Chordata > Actinopteri > Siluriformes > Ariidae > Neoarius > Neoarius graeffei. Next base: position 4,086,644 of record NC_083581.1, read on the forward strand.
ATTATTATTATTATCATTATTATTATATATTCCTTTTGGGTGTTTAACGTGTCTTTCTCTTTCAAAATTCTCTCAAAATCTTCCATATTTAATGAAGCAACCCTGGCAGCCATGTTTGTTTACAAATTGGCACTGTCACTCGGTAGTGCGGAAGTTTTACATCTCTGACATGTGACGTCATGTTGTCTTGACAACCGTGCAATATCGTAAACCATATTCAATGCTCATTCTCCATTGGGTAGAGTGATGTAATACACGTAGGATAAGCGATATGATCACAGTATTGCATGCTATCAAACCAAATGAATGAAACTCACTAGAAGGTAACGTTTTTATTCCACTGAAAAAGTGTTCTGTACATATAATAATTCCCGACATTTCACTCCGATGATGTCACTCCCAGTGTTTTCCCACTGTCTAGACGCATACTGTCAAAATGGAGAACCGGTTCAAAATTAAAATTCTTTTGAATAAGTTGTGTTTTGTTTTGGGTTTTTTTGTGGCTGTGTCCATATAATAGAAAGAACATTACACAGTGATGCGAAGATATGAAGTTTATCTGCTTGTGTTGAAATATATATATATATATATATATATATATATATATATATATATACATACAGTTAGGTCCATAAATATTTGGACAGAGGCAACATTTTTCTAATTTTGGTTCTGTACATTACCACAATGAATTGTGAACAAAACAATTCAGATGCAGTTGAAGTTCAGACTTTCAGCTTTAATTCAGTGGGTTGAACAAAATGATTGCATAAAAATGTGAGGAACTAAAGCATTTTTTTAAACACAATCCCTTCATTTCAGGGGCTCAAATGTAATTGGACAAATTAAATAATTGTAAATAAAATGTTCATTTCCAGTGATGGGAATAACGGCGTTAGAAATAACGGCGTTACTAACGGCGTTACTTTTTTTAGTAACGAGTAATCTAACTAATTACTTTTTACATCGTTATAACGCCGTTCCCGTTACTTATAATAAAATACTATGCGTTACTTTATTAAAGCTGTTCTCATCTGGCACGCTGCTCGTTCAGCCTTTCTTTACTCTGCTTTCGTGTGGGGCGGGGAGACACGAGACAACGGCACAGTCAGCCAATCAGAGTAGATTTGGACAACAGACGTAGGTAGGCCACGCCTACTGCACTACTGCGCGCTCTTTCAATCGGAAGACACAGCGATGGCGAGCGGTCAGCCCAACACTGCGCTTTCACACTGGAAATACAGCCATTACTTTTCATTACTTGAAATAAAAGGCAAGAGTGTTTACGTGCAATGCACATTATGTCGAGGAACAAAGCGTTTGTCCTTGTCAGTGGCCAGTAATTAGTAACATAATTTTAATAACTACAAAAATATATTACATTTGATAGATGTCTTATCTCACATTGTCCCACAAACATATTAATATAGTGTAGATAACGTTACTAATTGGTTCTGTTAAGTGTCCATTTCAGTCATTAAACACATTTAACATTCACTTTTATTATGATTACACTAATTGAATTTTATTTTTTTGAGGGGGAACAAAATGTAACGGAATAATTACTTTCCCTGGTAATTAGTTACTTTTATGACAAAGTAACTCCGTTACTAACTCAGTTACTTTTTGGGAAAAGTAACTAGTAACTATAACTAATTACTTTTTGAAAGTAACGTGCCCAACACTGTTCATTTCTAATACTTGGTTGAAAACCCTTTGTTGGCAATGACTGCCTGAAGTCTTGAACTCATGGACATCACCAGACGCTGTGTTTCCTCCTTTTTAATGCTCTGCCAGGCCTTTACTGCAGCGGTTTTCAGTTGCTGTTTGTTTGTGGGCCTTTCTGTCTGAAGTTTAGTCTTTAACAAGTGAAATGCTGCTCAATTGGGTTGAGATCAGGTGACTGACTTGGCCATTCAAGAATATTCCACTTCTTTGCTTTAATAAACTCCTGGGTTGCTTTGGCTTTATGTTTTGGGTCATTGTCCATCTGTATTATGAAACGCCGACCAATCAGTTTGGCTGGATTTGAGCACACAGTATGTCTCTGAATACCTCAGAATTCATCCGGCTGCTTCTGTCCTGTGTCACATCATCAATAAACACTAGTGACCCAGTGCCACTCGCAGCCATGCATGCCCAAGCCATCACACTGCCTTCGCCGTGTTTTACAGATGATGTGGTATGCTTTGGATCATGAGCTGTACCATGCCTTCGCCATACTTTTTTCTTTCCATCATTCTGGTAGAGGTTGTTCTTGGTTTCATTTGTCCAAAGAATGTTCTTCCAGAACTATGCTGGCTTTTTTAGATGTTTTTTAGCAAAGTCCAATCTAGCCTTTTTATTCTTGAGGCTTATGAGTGGCTCGCACCGTGCAGTGAACCCTCTGTATTTACTTTCATGCAGTCTTCTCTTTATGGTAGATTTGGATATTGATACGCCTACCTCCTGGAGAGTGTTGTTCACTTGGTTGGCTGTTGTGAAGGGGTTTCTCTTCACCATGGAAATTATTCTGTGATCATCCACCACTGTTGTCTTCTGTGGGAGTCCAAGTCTTTTTGCATTGATGATTTCACCAGTGCTTTCTTTCTTTCTTTCTTTCTTTCTTTCTTTCTTTCTTTCTTTCTTTCTCAGGATGTACCAAACTGTAGATTTTGCCACTCCTAATATTGTAGCAATTTCTTGAATGGGTTTTTTTCTGTTTTCGCAGCTTAAGGATGGCTTGTTTCACCTGCATGGAGAGCTCCTTTGACCGCATGTTTTCTTCACAGCAAAATCTTTCAAATGCAAGCACCACACCTCAAATCAACTCCAGGCGTTTTATCTTCTTAATTGAGAATGACATAACGAAGGAATTTCCCACACCTGCCCATGAAATAGCCTTTGAGTCAATTGTCCAATTACTTTTGGTCCCTTTAAAACCAGGGTGGCAAATGTTAAGGAGCTGAAACTCCTAAACCCTTCATCCAATTTTAATGTGGATACCCTCAAATGAAAGCTGAAAGTCTGGACTTTATGTCCATGTCCATTATATAACTATAACTTGAATATGTTTCAGTAAACAGGTAAAAAAAAAACAAAATTTGTGTCAGTGTCCAAATATATATGGACCTAACTGTATATATACACATTCACCACTTGGAGATAAACGTCATATCTTTGTGCCACCGTATAACATCCTCTATGTATCCTACTGTATATCGTAAGATAGATTCAGTTGTATTGTCAAATACTGAATCAATTTGAAATCTTGTCAATGACTCCTTAGCAGTGTAATGAGCAATTACTACTACTACTACTACTATTAATAATAATAATAATAATAATAATAATAATAATAATAATTCAATCAGATGTCTTGAACTTTCTCACCCTGTCTCTCACTTCTCACCTCTGTCTCACACTGCCCTTCCTCCTGTGGTGTGTGTGTGTGTGTGTGTGTGTGATGTGATGTGATGTGATGATGAGATGTTGATGGTTCACCTTGATCGGCGCTTATGAAGGAGAATTATAAATTATGCAGCAGAATGTGTTGTGAATTACGTTGCAGCGTGAATTCCTCATCGCTTCCTAATCGCTGTCAAAATCCCACTGAATGCATTTCACCCTGCTCATGAAGTGTACACTACTTAGTGATGTTGTACTGCATTGACCCCGCCTACCTCATCAGGTTTAATTACCATATATTTACTGTAACATAGCATCCAGTATAGCTTATTACCATTGGCTTTAAAACTAGAATTGGGCTTTGGGTGTAAAAGTTTGTGCACCCCTGCATTAAAGGCTTTGAGTGCATTAAGTGTCATGTTGTGCGACTCATTTTCTCTGTTGTCCTCCTTCACGTTCTGATCCTGCAGCTTTCATGTGCAAAACAGATGGAGTCACTTGAGATGCTAATGAGATACACACTCATTCACACACACACACACACACACACACACACACACACACACACACACACACACACACAGAGAGCCGTTTTACACACTGCTCCCCAGTCACTCCTCCTCTTCTCACACTCTCTCTTTAGGTGATTAGAATTGAGTTGCGTGCATCCCTTGAGGTAGGACGTGCCTTCTACTCAACACACACACACAAACTCGTGTGTGATGAAGAGAATCTGCACAGCATGTCGAACACATACGGACTTGTCTGTCCTGACAATATCAGAAAACTTAAAGTTACAGTTTTCCCTCTGACTGTAACAAAGCGCTGACACTGGAGACTCCTTCCAGAAATGTTACATACCTATCTCCTTACAGAAACCGTCACTGTACTCATGTTTTTAATGTGGTGTGTCCGCCATACATGCACCTGTGAATGAACTGTTACTATAAAAACACTAACCTATTAGAAGAAGCGCATTAATATAAACCTGTGATTCTCAGCTACACTAAATAATAGAAAATGAATCACCTCCTTCTGACCAATCAGAATCCAGACTTTGGCATTGTCACAATGATGTTCTTCTGTTATGGTTCTGAGCTTTTATATGCACAGCGATCTTCATGAGAGACTCAATTCGATTCATCCCTCGCATCCCGATCCATCACCTCCCTCAGGGACTCAATCGATGCTGGAATGATGGGCCTCCAACATCTCCTCCATCCATCCAGTGGCGCATGTTAATGTTATGAATTATTGAGAGAAACAGTTAGTATTGATTGGCTGCTGGAGATTGTCAATGGAGGGAGGAGGAGGTGGAGCATGAGAAGGATGTAGAGAAAGAGAGAGAGATGGCCAGATAGGTCGAATGGACAGATCAAAATCCTTGAGCAATGTTTATGGATCCGTTATTGCTCCTGACCTTGGAGTCAAAGGTTGCTTGAAGGGCAGACTTGACAACATGATGGGTGTTTCTATTTGTTGCTCTTAAATTTTCCTTTTTTTCTCAGATCTGTGTATATGTCTGCAGTGATGTATAGTGGTGACATTTAAGGTCCTAAAATATTGAAGATGACTCAATGAGCCATTCCAAGACCCATAGAAAGGATCCTCATAGGACCAAGTCAAGTCAAGTTTATTTGTATAGCGCTTTTAACAACAGACATTGTCCCAAAGCAGCTTTACAGAAAATTAAAGACTTTAAACATATGAGCTAATTTTATCCCTCATAAATGTATTTATCCCTGATAAGCAAGCCTGTGGCTATGGTGGCAAGGAAAAACTCCGTCAGATGACATCAGGAAGAAACCTTGAGAGGAACTGGACTCCAAAGGGAACCCACCCTCATTTGGGTGATAACAGATAGTGTGACTATAAATAACTTGCTTCTATAACTGTGTCCTATAGAGTCACAAAGTGCAACGGTGTAATCACAAAATTCTTTATAGTTTTAACTTTAAGTCTATTTTGTTCAAATTATCAACTGTTCATTGATGGAAACTTGAGTGCAAAACTGTTCATGACAACTGCAGTCTGAAATTTATCATGGTAATTGCAATCCTAAGCCATTATAACAAAACTGTAAGTGTCCAGAGCCATCTCAGAGTATCTTTAGACTCTCCATATGGGGCCATCCTCCACAGGAGCAAAGCAATGAGAACTTCAGCCAGAAGTAGAGCATCAGGATGGACCAGGCAGGTTCAAAGAACAGAAAAGGCCAGCATCAGTGGTGTCTCAGGATTGACATGTGTAACTCAACACACAGAGAGAGAGAGAGAGAGAGAGAGAGAGAGAGAGAGAGAGAAACACAGATGATTAGGTATGCCCAGTGTCACCTAATGGTTAAGAACAGTGTTCATTGTGCACTGAGTGCAAGTAGGGACTCCAGCAATACTAACTATGATGGTATAGCTAAAAGGGAAAGCCAGAAGGTACACACACATGAGGGAGCCCTGGGACATAAAACAGCAGCCACTCCACCGTCAACAAACCTGCATGAGAGTGGAGGGGTGACAGCATCCATACAGCCCAGTTTACCAAAACAATCTATGCCTGAGGACCCTCCAGAGCTCCTCCTTTACCTCATAAAACAACTATTAACAAAAGGTTTGACTAAATAAATATGTTTTCAGCTGAGACTTAAACACTGAGACTATGTCTGAGTCCCAAACACTACTTGGAAGGTTGTTCCATAACTGTGGGGTAGGGTGGTCCCCAAATTTTTTTTTTAGGATTTTGTTACGACCACCTTACCTTTTTTTTACATTGCCTAAAAGAAGTTATTGTGCGAAATTTGGTTAAGATTGAACAATGTTTAAAGGTGCCACAAAGCAGTGCCGCGTTAACCCTTGCCGAGGCCCTGGGCAGACACCCCCCCGAGGCCCCGCCCCCGCCTGTTGTCAACTGCGCTCAGCAAATTCACCCCCTCAGACGTGCCTGTCTAACTAGATACAGAAACTTAAATAATGACAGTGGCACAATTAGAAATACTATTGAACGATAAAACTTTATATCCATCAACACCTATTTAATCGAGAAAAAGCAATGGTGAAATAGGCAATTGCATGGTGAAAAAATCCATCAGACATCACGGTTAACAAGTCTGGTTAACTAAAGTTTAGCCTCAAGAAGCCTTTGAATGAGTGAGTCAATGAACAACATGTCAAGAACATAACCGAGGCCTACAACAGTTTCTTTAGTATTCAGAACAAGAACATTCATTTGGTATATAACTGTTCGTTTTCATTTTGGAATCCAGGCGACTTTTAACTTGTGAAAACAAAGAGCGATAACAAAGAAAGAAAAATATCTTGCTAGAGGTCTGGCGGGACAGAATTTTCAGTCCCGCTCCCGCCCGCTCCCGCATTGTGCAGTCCCACTCCCGCCCGCTCCCGCAAAGAATTATGATTTTCAGTCCCGCCCGCGCCTGCCATATTTTGTCCCGCTCCCGCCCGCAAATCCTGCATGATGCAGACATTCGCGTTATTTCTCATGAACGTTCTTGTCATTGGCTTGGGGAATTAAACATGCTGAGCTTAGCTGAGCTCTCCACTGACCGATCCTTCACCTAGCGCACGTAGCGAGGGTGCGCGTTGCCAGGCGGCATGCGCAGCTGAGGCTTTACAGAGATACCCAACACACCTACCAAAATCTACAGTGGATATTAAGCATATTGTACGTTGCACATAGCTTATATGTCACTCCTCACATTTACATTCTAGGAAATACAAGTAGGCCTATAAGAAATTAATATAATTTAAAGACACAGCGTGATGGTGCCCCGTCCCCTACTTTGAGTGGATTTGAGCATAAATATCTACAGCTCACGTTCAGGGGTGCGTTTCAAGCAATGTACCTCTTTTTAAAGCAGCACTTACTTCTGAAGCACTGTGAGCTTCACTAGAGAAGCTCTGCTCTTCTGCCATGATCGGAGATCTCAAACACGGAAGAGCGGAAAGGAATCGGAAACGTACGCGAGATTAGACCACATCCGCAAATTTAGGCATCTTAAAATGTTTTTATTAATGCCAAATAAAATATCCAGCACAAATTATATATGATAGACATAAATTAATAATTTATAAATTTTATTTTAAACACGTTTTTAGTTAGCGGGACTGCAGCTTATCACCTCTCCCGCCCGCACCCGCATTGTGCACTCCCCCTCCCGCCCGCGCCCGCAATGAGCTTTCAAAATTTGTCCCGCACCGCACTGCTTTGCGTCGGGTCCCACAGGAGTGCAGGGCTCTATATCTTGCTTCTCAGAAATAAATCTCAAAATGTTAGGCTATGTGAAACATTTCATCCTTTCACACACGTAATGTCCCAAACAGCAGTGGCACACAGCTTTGCGCATTCAGTTTGACAGCCATGGGTCAACTTACAAGGGCACTTTCCTACTTTTCTGGAAAGCGAAGTCATTAATTAAATCATTGAACTCAAGCTGGTGTAGCGTGTGAAGACATGGTGGACAGTGATCATATTGACAATGACGGGTGATTTATGCGACGGGACAAGGTGGGCTTCCTTACGGGTGGCGAAATGTATCAAAAATGTTATCAATATGATCAAAACTTCTGACAATATCGTTTCATGTTTTCCGATCTCGCTACCTCCGAGGCCCCCTAGTGGCCGAGGCCCTGGGCAGCTGCCCATGAAGCCCATTAGGATAACGCGTCCTTGCCACAAAGCCATTAAAGTTTTCACTCAAGACACAATATAAAATAATGTGGCTTATTAACTGTTTCATATTAATACAAACAATACAAGGGGCGGCACAGTGGTGTAGTGGTTAGCGCTGTCGCCTCACAGCAAGAAGGTCTGGGTTCGAGCCCCGTGGCCGGCGAGGGCCTTTCTGTGCGGAGTTTGCATGTTCTCCCTGTGTCCGTGTGGGTTTCCTCCGGGTGTTCCGGTTTCCCCCACAGTCCAAAGACATGCAGGTTAGGTTAACTGGTGACTCTAAATTGACCATAGGTGTGAATGTGAGTGTGAATGGTTGTCTGTGTCTATGTGTCAGCCCTGTGATGACCTGGCGACTTGTCCAGGGTGTACCCCGCCTTTTGCCCGTAGTCAGCTGGGATAGGCTCCAGCTTGCCTGCGACCCTGTAGAACAGGATAAAGCGGCTAGAGATAATGAGAATGAGATGAGATGACAAACAATACAGTAATATAACTTCCTGTGTTCAAAGTAACAATAGCTATTACTTGTCTGTGATTTTCTAAACCCTTCAGTATTATGGTATCTTGTGGAGATAAAAGAACACACTAAGGACTTCCCTAGCAGAAGGAAGCTTTCTCCCAGACAGTTCCTTGGAAGTGGGACCAATTAACCAAACATAATTGTCCTTTCTGGTTTTGTGCTTTGCACCACCGGTACTACTTGTATTACTGTTGCTAGCCATCTGAAAAACATAGAAAGAAAAACATTCACAACTTCATCAGCATATTACGATCAGTGCTCATTGTTTAAGAACCCCTTAGTGCATGAAAGTTAACCTTCTATCACTCTATAAACTCTTCCTGCCTCTTCTTTTTCATAGAAGTGGCATATTCCCTCTAGAACTGTGACTTTTTGGGGGTTTGAGATCTTCTCTGCAACAGTCTATGCACCAACTAATGTTAATGGCTTAACCCGATTTGCAACCTCGTGTGGCACCTCTAAATATTAACCAATTTTTCGGAAATTTTGCTTGTTGTCTTCTTTTAGCCTATGTAAAAAAAAAAATGGTAGGGTGGTTGGAATGTTTTGGTAAAAAAAAATATTCCCATACATTTCAGGACCACCCTACTGTGGGGCTTTGTAAGGAAAGGCTCTGCCCCCTGATGTAGCCTTCACTATACGAGGTACCAACAAATAATCTGCACCTTTTGATGTAAGCTGGTATGGCAGGTTATAAAATACCAGAAGTTTGCTCAGGTACAGTGGCACAAGACCATTCAGTGTTTTATTTATCAATAGTGGTATTTTATAATCAGTGTGAAATTTGATTGGGAGCCAATGCAGTGTGGATAAGACAGGGGTGATGTAGTCCTATCTTCTAGTTCTAGTAAGGACTCTTGCTGCTGCATTTTGAACTAACTGGAGCTTTTTTATGCTCCTACTGGAACATCCAGACAGTAAGGCATTACAGTAATTCGACCTAGAGGTAACAAAAGCATGAACTAGTTTTTCTGCATCATGTAGTGACATTATGTTTCTGATCTTAGCAATGTTTCTGAGATGAAAGAAGACAATCCTTATAACATTGTCTACATGAGTTTCAAATGAAAGACCGGAGTCAATAATCACACTGAGGTCTTTTACTGCTGCACATGAAGAAACAGAAAGGTCATCCAGAGTTACTGTGCAATCAGAAAACTTACTTCTAGCTGGATGTGGTCTGAGTACAAGTACTTCTCTCTTGTCAAAATTAAGTAGAAGGAAGTTAATAAGCATCCAGCGTCTAATGTCTTTTACACATTCCTCAATTTTATTAAGCTGGTGTCTCTGGCTTTTCTGAAACATACAACTGTGTGTCATCAGCATATCAATGAAATCTAATACCATGCTTATGAATAATATTACCCAGAGGTAGTAAATATAAAGAAACAAGCAGTGGCCCAAAGACAGAACCTTGTGGAACACCTAACATTACCTTAGTATGCATAGAAAAGTCAGCATTTACATCAACTGATAATGATCAGTTAAATAAGACCTGAGCCAGGAGAGGGCCATTTCCTTAACTTCCACAACATTATCCAGGAGAATGGAATGGAATGATCAGTGGTGTCAAAAACTGCACTAAGGTCAAGCAACACAAGCAGGGAGACACAGCCCTGATTAGAGGTCAGTAGTAGGTCATTTACTACTTTAACCAGTGCTTTCTCTGTGCTATGATGACGTCTAAAGACTGACTGATACATTTCATGGATGTTATTCCTATGTAGATATAAATATAACTGCTGTGCCACAGCTTTTTCTAGGATCTTGGAGATAAAGGGGAGGTCTGATATTGGCCGATAATTGGACAGCTGATGATAATTGGACAGGGGTCGGGGTCAGGTTTTTTAATCAGGGGTATGATAACTGCCACTTTAAAGGATTGAGGTATAAAGCCAGTGCTAAGGGAAGAATTGATTATTTTTAGAAGAGGTTTGATTGCTTCTGGTATTACGTGTTTGATGACTCATGTACAGTAGGTAAGTGATCTAGTACACAAGTTAAAGATTTTGTTAAAGAAATTAGTGAAGTTAATTTGATTTCTCTAAGGGGCATAAAACATTCTAATCACTGATCTGATACAGTTATATTGTTATATAACAGATTACTTCTGAAATTGTGTCTGGCTTTAGATGGATAGTTTGAATTCTTTTGCCTGATATTTTCAGTTTTGCCATTGAAAAAAATTCATGAAGTCGTTGCTACTACATATTGAAGGTGTCCATATTTCTGTTGTGGTCTTATTCCTAATCAATTTTGCTACAGTATCAAATAGGAATCCAGGATTATTTTTGTTGTCTTCTATTAGAGTGGAGAGATATGTTGATCTAGCAGCACTATGAGGTTTTCTATACTCCAAGAGGCTCTCCTTTCATGCTAATTGGAATACTGTCATTTTTGTTTGACTCCATTTACATTCTAATTTTTGTGTGGTCTGTTTTAAGGTGCGAGTGTAATCGTTATACCAGAGTAATAATATTTTTTCCTCTCTAATCATTTTTTTAAGTGGAGTTACATTATCTGAAGTATAGTGGAACACTGACTCTAAAAATTCAGTTGCCTGATCAAGTTCTATGGGGTCTGATGATGAGCGAATCAAAGTTGATAACTCAAGGAAACTATTGATAAAACTTTGTGCAGTAGTTGATGTGAATGTACGTTTGATGCAGTAGTATAGCAAGGTGCATATGTTATTGCTAAGACATATTTTGAATGAGATTAGATAACGTTTTGAGGGAGCTTCAGATTATGGAAGTGTCACTATATTTTCTATACTTAGTCCAAATGTTAATATTAGATCGAGAGAGTGACCATCATTATGAGTAGGTCCGATGATGTTCTGATTAACCCTTACTGAATCTAGAATAGACATGAACGCTGTTTTCAGAGGATCTTCAGGGTCATCAAAGTGAATATTAACATCTCCAACAACTAAGACTTTATCTAAAGAAATAACCAGTTTCAAGATGAAATCCACAAATTCAGAAAGAAATTCAGAACATGGCCCGAATCAACTGGGAAGACATACATTGTGTGTCTATATATATTAGCATGAAGAACTTCAAATGCATTGAATTTATGACCAGGTTTTTATGTGATGCTGAGATTATCATTATAAATAACTACGACACCGCCTCCTCTGCCAGTTAGACGAGGCTGGTGTATATAACTGTATCCAGGAGGACTAGCTTAATTTAATGCTATGTACTAATTTAGTTTAATCCATCTCATCTCATTATCTCTAGCCCCTTTATCCTTCTACAGGGTCGCAGGCAAGCTGGAGCCTATCCCAGCTGACTACGGGTGAAAGGCGGGGTACACCCTGGACAAGTCGCCAGGTCATCACAGGGCTGACACATAGACACAGACAACCATTCACACTCACATTCACACCTACGGTCAATTTAGAGTCACCGGTTAACCTAACCTGCATGTCTTTGGACTGTGGGGGAAACCGGAGCACCCGGAGGAAACCCACGCGGACACGGGGAGAACATGCAAACTCCGCACAGAAAGGCCCTCGCCGGCCCCGGGGCTCGAACCCAGGACCTTCTTGCTGTGAGGCGACAGCGCTAACCACTACACCACCGTGCCGCCCACTTTAGATGTAAGATATTTAATATTTAATTGTCCTACCTTTAGATCAAAGGTGCTAGCAGTGGCTGTATATTTATTATGATCTAATTTTATGTTAATTAGTTTACTAAAACTTTCTGAGCATTTCTATTTTTTGTACATCTTGGGAAACAGACGGTCTTAATATAGTGGAACCTGGGTGACAACTGTGCACATAGCAGACAGTCGGTTTAGCCTGCTTGTCTGCTCCCTGGCCTTGGTTCTGGATTGTCACAAATTAACATAATGACTAGTGTTGTAGTCAAGACCACCTAAACCAAGACCAAGTCATGACCAAGACAAAAGTGTATCAAAACCAAGACAAGACCAAGACTTAGAGGGGTTGAGATCAAGTCAAGACCAAGACAGGGTGAGACCGAGTCAAGACCAGGACCAGACCAGTATGTGTGAAGGGGCCAGGGAGGGGTAACAGCCGTTAATAGGAAGAAAATGTTCAAAATAGCAATGAGTCACATTATTGGTTGCATTTGAAGCAGGAAATTTTACATCCAGTCATAGTAATGATGTTAACAAATAAATCAGACAATGCACAGGCAATTTAGTGAAATTCCCGCAGTTGTGATCTTGACCGGTCTTGAAATAAAATCCTGAGTCCTCTACAGTGCGTCTGAGACAGAGACAAGACGGAGTAAAAATGTGGTTGATTCCAAGACAAGACTGAGACCTTCATAATGTGGTCTTGAGACTGACCTCAAGACCAAGACCGATCTCAAGTACTACAATACTAATAATCACATAAACAAGCATTGAAACATTGTGCTTATCCAGGGTGGACCTTTATTAAAACATACACAGAGCCATGGGCACCGCTGGGGGGGGAAAGGTTAGAACAATTTTAGGGGCCCAGCACTGCCATGGGGCCCTTTAAGGGGCTGATAATATGCTTTTGATGATTTTAATAAGACTTTTGAAATAACAACAATGCAATATTCCATCTGGTAAAATGAGCTAATTGAACAAGGTTGTCTATTTCTTGAGTTCTTCAACATATTGTCATTTAACCCTCCCCCTTTTGCGAAATGGTACAGTCCAGTTCTGGTAGAAGCGCGATGCGTTAAATCTGTGTGCTGATCAGTGCAACGCTACTTGCTGCTGTGCATGCTGTGTGTGCAGCAGCCAGCCAGCCAGCAGTGGAGTGCGTACAGTCTATGATCGCTAAATATGAAGAGTGGCTGTCAAAAACGTAAAGAAAGGCAGCTGAAAGCTGAGAGGGACCGGAGAGGCAGGCAACTGGTCACTCAGTTTTTCCCAAAGAAAGGTAGCTATCGCTCACATGTGTGTTCAAAATATTAGCGAATGGTAAATGAACAGTATGAACGTGGTTGGATTAGCCTATCAAGAGAACACTTTTACAGTTTGTACAGTGACAGTTTTTCCATTTTAATAACTGAACTGACTTGTGTGATAAACAAGATGAAATATTACGTTATGCTGGTGCTAATAACTAGTGCTAATAACCAGTTTCATAACTAATGGGGTGCCCTAAATATGCACAGATTCAGCCTCAGGGGGACCTCCGCCCTACCAAACCACTGAACCCCCCTTTGGAGAAGGAGGTAAGCAGCAATACAACCCATAAATGCTTTAGGATTGAAGTTTTTAATGAGCGAGCGCCATATACAGTTTGCTAGATTAAAGTGTTACTAATGTAACAGACGTTGCGTTGTGTTGTTCACCAGTCTTTTTATTCTGAAGAAATGAGACACAAATACACTGCTGAGGACGGGCTGCAAACGTCCAGTGGCATTGGCGCTTACATTTCCAAAACGAACTGAAAGAGGCCAGCACCTCGTTCCCATAACTACCTGCGCTCTTAAAGGGCCAGCGCATTTTTTCCCCACCACTACATACAATGGCAAGTGGAAAAATTAAACCCGTTACACTAATAACGGACACCAGTCAAGTGTTTGACATGGTTACGTGTGTGGAATGTTCACACGTTCTAAACCATTGGTTTCAACCATTGGTTAATACATAAAATGTAATAACAAAATCACAAACTCAAGGTCCATGGGCTATCAAAAGTCAAATAATGACAATAGTGCAATTGTGACGAGGGTGGGCAAAGTTGGGGGGGCCCAAAATTCTAATCTTTCATGGGGCCCAAAATTTCTGGTGGCGCCCCTGCACAGAGCACAAAAAGATGCTTCATAAATCAAAGAAGGTGGGTCACGATGACAGAAGAAATCTTGTTGTCATTCCTTATGTATCTGGACTTTCGGAGAAGTTCTGAAGGGTTTTCTCCAAGCATAACATCCCTGTGTATTTTCAACCTATGAGCATGCTAAGACAGCGTTTGGTCCATGCAAAGGACCAGATCTCTAAATATCTCAAGGGCAACATTTTCTATGTGGTCAAGTTCAGCGAGGAATGCAAAGATCTATATATAGGGGAAGTAAACAGCTGCTCAATAGATGCATGTCCCAACTCAGGCAAGCAAACTCCTTGGGACACGACTCAACAGTTTATATACACTTACAACCAAAGAAATACAGTTTTCATGATCATGAAGCACATGTTCGAGACAGAGAAGACAGATGGTTTGAAAGAGGTGTTAAGGAGGCCATCTATGTCAAAGTGGAGTGGCCGTCACTCAACGGAGGAGGTTTGAGACACCGCCCATCTCCAACTTATAATGCCTTGTTAAAAACTGTACCTCAGGATGTTATGGACAAACCAGCTTGCTCTATCACCAGAATTGGCTGGGAACACCATTTTATCTGGCAGCCCAATTCAGTGACATCTTAAGCAGTCACATGACTATGTCATGTCATGTACTGATCATGTGACTTCTTTGTCTGTATTTTTGACAGAGTTACTTCCTGACACACTTTTACAACTGATGATGGTGTTTGGATGAACACCAAAACATCTTGCTTGGTTTTGAAGAGTCCAGTGTTTCCAAATAAGCATTTTTAAGCATTTTACTACCTGGATGTCTTAAAATGAACTTACATAAATATCTAGAGTAGAAAAAAGATTCTATTCATGGTTAACATTTCTAGCTTTCCAAAAGATGTTCCTGTTGGAATCTTTTCTGAAATGGAAACACTCTACTGTGTAGTTCCACACAAACGTGAAAAATTAGAATCTGTAAGGGTTCTCCAAAGGAACAACCTAAAGAACCCTGATAGCTTGGGTTACTAGCTTTGTGGAGTTTTGCTTGTCCTTTCTGGGTCTGTGTGGATTTCCTCAGGGTTCTCTGTGTTTCCCCCACATTTTAAAAATATGCTGGTGGGTGGACTGGTGACTAAATTCCCTCTAGGTGTGAGTGGGCGTGTGAGTGAATGGGCTGGTTTTAGTACTCTTTTTCATTTCTTCCGTTCCCTCTCACCTGTGATTGTTTTCCATGTTGAAGGCTAAAAGAGTCATTATTAGCATTTAAGTTCACATCTTCCTTTACAACACCATTTATTTCACCAGGAATAAAAGGACCATGGAACTGTGATTTGTTGGTGTGGGTGTGTGTCTTTGTGTGTGCGTGTGTGTCCGGGAAATCTTTCCGGGAGTCCCCTGGGAGCCTGCTAAGACCTGTCTCCATGCATCACTCTCAGAGAAGAATGTTTTCACACACAGTTATCATGTAATGGATGGAGGAAAAACCCATGAAAAGGACTTTCCCAGATGAGGATCGCGACTGCATGCATTCATAGCCCACAGCAAAGAAAATCCTAAGCCAGGTTGTGAACCATGTTTCATTGTTATTGTTTCAAGTTCACACTGCAGATAAGACCCCATTGAGTGCTACAGTAGATGTTAAAGATTGAGGAAAGCCGTGTAATCCCCAAGTGCTTATCTAAGAACCTGTCAAACCCAAACAGAAGAGGTTTTGCTTACAGCTGTTTCACTAAGCAGAGTTCATTCCAGGAAAGTGATTACTGAACCAAACCATGGCAAAATAAAAAATCTACACTGGTTTTATAATGTGTGCTTTTTGGCATTAACATCTTTAACCTTTCTACTCACTTCCATGGTTTCTTGGCAACTTGTTAGGTAAGTGTTGCCTTTTAAAATGTGGAAATAATAATCTTAAAAGTGTAAAGTTGCCCATCAGCTTCAGAAAGACTACCAGTGTGCAACCAGTGGGAATAGGCATTCCCAGAAGACAGTCTAGACATTCCCAGCAGCCACATACAGGTGCAACACTGCCAACCAAAATTTGGGTTTGTTGATGTTAGCTGGATAATTTTTGGCAAGTGTGAGTTCTTTTCCTTCCAACATGTCATGTAAGATTAGGAAAAATATGCAGTCTGCCAAATTTCAAATTTCAGCTCGATCATACAACACCAAATCAGAAAAAGTTGGGACGGTATGTTGAAACTAAAATTAGAACTGAAAACAGTGATTTTTAAATAATCTTTGACCTGTATTACACTCAAAACAATTTGATATTTTACCTCATGAATTGTATTGTTGTTCTTTTTTTTAGAATAAATACTTATTTCAATTTTGATTCTTGCAACACATTTAAAAAAATGTTGGAACAGTAAAGCCTTTACCAATTTATAATGTTCCCATTCCTTCTACCAACACTTAAAAGAGGTTTATGGACTGAAGACTCCAAGTGATAAAGTGTTTCAGGTGTTATTTTGCTCCATTCTTCCTGCAAACAGGTCTTAAAGTGTGCAACAGTACGGGGTCATCACTGTCACATTTTTCTTTTCTCAATTCTCCACACATTCTCTTTTGGGAACAAAGGGTCACACCCTCTTCTTTCACAGCCATGCCTTTGTAATGTGTGCAGAATGTGGTTTAGCATTGGTTTGTTGAAATCTCCCTGGAAAAGAAGTCACCTTGAAGGCAGAAGGCAGAGATTTTCCTCCAAAATCTCAGTGTACTTTACTGCATTAATGCTCCATCACAGAAGTGTAAGTTACCTTTACCAAGGGCAGTGACCCAACCCCATACCATGACACACCCTGGCTTTTGGGCTTGTTCCTGGTAACAGTCTGGATGGTCCTTTTTGTCTTCAGAGCACAAGGTGTCCAGTTCTTACAAATAACACCTGGAATATGGATTTGTCTGACCACAGTACACATTTCCACTGTGTGATGGAGACGCCTCCAAGCCCAGGGAAGTCGATGGCGCTACTTCTGGACACGTTAACATCAGGCTTCCTTTTTGCACAATAAAGTTTTAACTGGTTTTTGTGGATGTAACTCCATAGTGTAGCTTGATAAAGATTTGCTAAAGTAATCCCGAGCCTATGTGGTTCTATCAGCTGTAGATGAATGACTGTTCTTGATGCAGTACCTTCTGAGGGACCGGAGATCACGGCTGTTCAGATTAGGCTTGAGCCCTTGCCTTTTACACATCGAAATTCTTCCAGATTCCTTGAATCGTTTAATGATATTATGCACTGTAGAGGGTGAAATATCAAAATCCCTTCCTCGCTTTCATTGAGGAACATTTGTTTTTAAACATATTTAAATATTTTTTTTATGCATTTGTTGACAATCTGGAGATCCTCAGCCCATCTTTGCTCCTCAAAAACTAGGCCTTTCCTGGATACTGATTTTGTATCAAATCATGCTTACAGTCACCTGTTGACATCACCTGTTTCAAATCACATCATTATTTAATTGTTTTATTTCATTACTTGTCCTAAATTGCCCCCATCATGACTTTTTTTTTTTTTTGAATATGTTCAGAACCAGTCAAAAGTTCATACAAACACCGACTCATTCATAGGTGTTTCTGTATTGTGACTATTTTCTCCATTGTACAACAATACTGAAGACAACAAAACTATGAAATAACATCTGGAATGTATATAGAATTATGTGGTAAACAAAAATAAGTGTTTAAAAAGTCAAAAGTTTGGACACACCTTCAAATTCAATGTTTTTTCTCTATTTTTTATGAATTAAAAGTCACTTCCTGTCTTAAAGTAATGATGGATGTAATTTCTGTTTACTTAGTTGAGCGGTTCTTGACATAATATGGATTAATGTAGTTGTGGAATAGGGCTATTTACTGTATTTTTATTATTTACTATTTACTGTTTAATCTCAAATGCATTAAGAAGGCAAGAAATGCCACTAATTACCTTTTGACGAGGCATACCTGTTAATTGAAAAGCATTCCAGGTGATTACCTTGTGAAGCTGGTTAAGATAATGCCAATAGTGTGCAAAGTGTGATCAAGGTAAACACTGGATACGTTGAAGAATCTAAAATATGAACTATATTTTGTTTTTTAACACTTTTTTGTTGACCACATAATATGTTTCAGATGTTATTTCACAGTTTTCATGTCTTTAGTATTGTTCTACAATGTAGAGAATAGTCAAAATACAGAAACACCTATGAATGAGTAGGGGTGTCCAAACTTTTGACTTGTACTGTATTGTGGAAATTAGCCTGTAATTTTAGTAGGTGGAGCTAAATGGTCTAAGTTAAATACTTTTCACACAAGTGCTCTTACTTATTACCTCCGCCAAGGAGGTTATGTTTTCGGTAGCGTTGGTTTGTTACCTCCACCAAGGAGGTTATGTTTTCGGTAGCATTGGTTTGTTTGTTTGTTGGTTGGTTTGACTGTTAGCAACATTACGGAAAAAGTTATGAACAGATTGCTCTTAAATTTTTTCCAGAGGTGTGACTGGGTACAAGTAACAATCCATTAAATTTTGGCAGTGATCCGGATCACCGTCTGGATCCCGGAATTTTTTAAAGGATTCTTGGCGGAGGTCTGCGCTCTCCAAGTGCTTTTCTAGTTTCAGCATGTATGGATGAATAACCATTTTTGCTTAATTTTTAAGGCAATAATTTCTGGCTCTAAAGTGCAGAAACCCATATTACATGAGAAATAAACTTTAATCGAGTGGCTATTTTGGTCATTTGCATAAAATGCAAATAGACAGAGAGAATAAATGTGTTAAAAATGTTTAACACGATTCCAGCTGACTATAGCTGTTAATTTTATGCAGCACTGAAATCTTGGAAATGAGGAGCTGAAGTCCATTCAACCCAGATTGGAATGGACCAAACAGCCAGTCGAATGTATAAGTAAAATGACATTGATCGCCATGGTAATGGCTTTTGAAATGAAGCCAGGCTGCCTTGCTGAATGAAGTCCAGCCATGATGGACATGACAATAATCACTAAAAGCTTGTCTGAAAGCCTCACACAGAGACAAGGAGGCCAATATTTCCTTCGTTAAACACTCAAATAATCTGCCATGTACATGCCGGATGACAGGAGTGTTAGCCAATCAAACAGAGGGCTTCAAGTAGGGTTTAAATTGCCATTATTAATAAATTAATCAGAAAATTAGAATTTGTTTAGGATTTATTCTCATTCAGCCACCTTCAGCTCAGAAAATATCCTGCAGTGAATTTGTTTTTTAGTAATTTCAAGATTGGAAGGTCATTTATAGGTGGTGTGAGGTTTATAAGTGAAGTTGTAAGGCTTGGAGGTGAAGGTGTAGGGGCTATAGTTGAGATTGTTGCGCTTGTGAAGTTTACAGATCAAATTATGAAGGTTATGGGTGAGTTTCTGACATTTACTGGTGAATTGTAAGACTTATAGGTGAGGGCTTGATGTTTGTGGGTGAAATTGTGAATAATTGTAAAGTAAAATTGTGAGGATTGTAAGTGAGGTGTAAGGTTATGTGACAAGGAGAGCAAGTAATCCCAAAATACAGGACACTGAAAATAAGTAGGATTACTGAGGAGTGTTTATTATATAAGTGGAAAAGCAAACAGGAGAGGAGTTAAGGGGAAGGTGGAGGATGGGCTGAGCATGGCTCATGCAGGATTGTTGTTGTGGGAGAGCAGCATTCAACTGCTGAGCCAGCGGGAAGTGCAGGCAGGTGGGAGGACAAGGCTGAGCACGGAATCAGACCAGGGTATGAGCGTGACTGGAGGATTGTGGCAGGCTCAAGTGAGCGAACCCTAGGGATCACTGGAGTTGTTTAATGAACGTGGGTTTTGGCCACTCTGCCACCACTCAGATCTTGTCAGGTTCTGTCATCACCTGCTCACTCTCAATGATATAGCCCAGGAAGCTGACTGAGCAAACATGAAATTCACATTTTTCAGCCTTGACAAATAGCTTGTTCTCCAATAGCCACTGAAGGACTTGGCAGGCATGGAGGGTGTGCCCCTGGAGACTGCAGGAGAAGATCAGAATATTGCCTAAGTACACAGACAAAGCAGTTGATGAAATCCTTAAGAAAGTCAGTCATTCACCAGGGCCTGAAACACTGTGGGAGCATTGGTCAGGCAAAAGGGCATCAAGAGGTATTCAAAGTGCCCTAGGAGGGTGTTGAAAGTGGTTTTCTACTCTTCACACTCACATATCCTGACCAGATGGTAGGCATTGTGCAGGTCCAGCTTGGTACTGTAAAGATGGTGGCTCCATAGAGGGGTTCAATGGCTGTGTTGATCAGGGCAGAGGATACTTGTTCTTATGGTATTACATTACATTACATTAATGACATTTAGCAGACACTTTTATCCAGAGCGATGTACAACATAGCCAGAGCAGCCTGGGGAGCAGCTGGGAGTTAAGTGCCTTGCTCAAGGGCACTTCAGCCATTCCTGATTTGGAAGGGGGAGCAGATGATGTCACTTGCTTTTGGAGACAGTCATATTTATAAGCCTCCATAGCTTCTCTTTTGAGCTGGGACAGGTTGAAGAGTTGACTAGTGGGTATGTGGGCCCCAAGAAGAAGGTTGATATGGGGCAGAGAGAGAGAGGGCCCATGCTTTCTTAAATACCTCCCCCATGGTATGCTATCATGGTATGCTACAGGGACAAAGGATAGGTCAGGAAGCTGAAGCAGTGGCATTGGTCCTTGCCAGAGAGCAGGCCAATAGCAAACAATGGGACTGGCAGTAAGGGCTCCAGCCAATTACCTATCCAGCAGATCAGTGAATGTGAAGATTGACAGACCCAAGGGTGTCCAAGGATCAAAGGGGTCTGGGGAGCAGAGATGACATTCAATCAGGTCACCACCTGCTGATTCCAGGAGAGAAGAAGGTGCAGGGGTTCAGCAGAGTGAGTGACTCAGGCTAGCAGGCTACATCCAGGGCTTTGGCATTTAAGATCTTGTGCTATTGTTTGCAAGTGATGCCATCTTGAAGGGCCAACTCTTCATCCAAGAAATTCCCCTCAGCACAGAGTCCATGAGAGTTATGAGGGACAGGGACAACTGATTGACATATAGGGTGGCCTGCAGCTGCATGCAAGATTGGTGATAATAGGTGGGGTATCTTGGCTCACCAGGGTCCTCAGTGGTACTGATGAGCCCCCCGACCAAAGGGGACGGGTGGTGAGGAGGTGACATGACTTCCTGCAGTATTAGATTAGATTAGATTAGATTAGATTAGATTAGATTAGATTAGATTAGATTAGATTAGATTAGATTAGATTAGATACAACTTTATTGATCCCTTTGGGAGGGTTCCCTCAGGGAAATTAAGATTCCAGCAGCATCATTACAGATAAATAGAGAAAAACTTCTAGATAAATTAAAATAAATTATTTACATATACAAATATAAAAGAATAAGATATGGGGAAGAGAGGAAGGGGGAGAAAGGGGGGGAGACATTCACTAGCCTTCAACCACCAGAGGTGTTCAGAAGGAGAAAGGCAGGCCCACTCCAAATGCATGGGTTCTTCTCCTGGGGTCCATTCGGTGGTAGTGCTAGGAGTTGCACTCGGGGTCCAGGCAGAGGTGGACTCTGGTAGATGGTAATTGATGGGGGAATGACTGGTTCTCTCTCTTTGGTATGATCCTCATGGCCAGAGAAATTAGAGAGTCCAGGCCACAAGGGTCATCCCTTGCCACCAACTAATTTTTCAAGTGAAAAAGCACTGAAAGTTCTGAGGCCTGAATTCAACTGCACACTTGCAATGCTGTGGGAACCATGGCAATGGGTGAGTAGGCCCTTGGAAGCATTTTTGTCCTGAACAAGATGGTTAAATACATTCCTAGTTTCTGCAAGTTGGCATGAGGTTGGTTTTCCCATACTGCTGTGGCCCAGTCTAGAGCGTTATCTCGAAGGCCCATTATGTAAGTATTCTTGGACTTATCTGAGTGATATATGGGTCCATCTCAGAAACTGGTCTCTCATTTGGGACATTATAGTCAAAAAATAAATTTTCTAATTTTACTTTTTTTTTTTTTTGCATTTACCTAACACTCAATGTTTCTTTTGTCATGTTTAATAAGAATAAAGATAGTATCTTGCTTTATCTGGCCTCCACTGTGGAAAATTTTTTTGATTACAATTCAAATGCTTTTGTAAAATTGATTTACATATAAAATAACTCCATCATGAAGAATTAAAGCCCCTCCTTCACAGATGAGTGAAAATATTGAATAAATTTCCTCTTTTTGATTGCTTGGGTTAAAAATGCCAAGTTATGATGACTGAATTGATTTTTCACTTAAATATGAATAATATGATACATTTTGGGTATTTGATACGGTGAAATAGGACACATTGGAAAAATCAAGAACACACCGGAAAGATGAGAATAACGGCGGTGGTAAAAGAACAGCGACTGTACCGGCTGAAGGTCGCGCGGGTCTCTGCTGCGGCGCGCGAGCAACGGGACATCACTACCGCACCGGACGGAGTGTGAGGCGGGGCAAAATGACTGGCCGTAGATTCTATCAAAAGTTCGATCTAAATTGACCATGGTTGCAAAATATTGGCCAAAAATACGCAAACACTACGAAATATGAAAGTAAGATGAAAAAGAAACTTTCTATTGCCTTATACTGCAAGACTAAAACAAAATAAAACTGTCAAAACTCACCTTTTCAGTGATAACGTCCGAACAGATCACCTGCGTAACAGAAAGACCGCAAATGGAAGCACGATCAACTTCTAACTGTTGGAGTGGAAAATTCCATTCTACACATGCAAATTGTTAATGTGTGTCCTTCCCCGCACACAAATAACACACTACGGTAAAAAATAGACCACAACTCATTTTATAGCTCAGAAATTCATACAAAACCAGCTACCATCGTAACATATTCTGTAAGAAACATATTCTATACCTAACTTTCAGCTTTCGTTTTAAAAAAACAAAATCGCAGATTTATAACTAAATGTTTATATGGCGTAGTGATTTTAAGTTGCTACTTTTGGTGAGGTCGTGACCTTGACCCTGAGGCTTTCCGTTTAGATCAAAACACACGATCGTATTGGTTTTGGGTCTGTGGAAAATGGAGTTACAACGGTGATCAAATATTTTGCGTGATGTTTTGTTACGGTTATGATTATTCTGTGAGCGCACCAATCCTTAGGTGTACAAAGTTACAACTTAAAATACAATTAGTGATAACTGTAGACTTTTCAGTGGATGACAACCTTTTTAAGGGAATGCGATGTAGTCAACCGTTTATCATGTCCCAGATCAAGCCGCCATTTTTCCACAAATTTGCAGAATTTTTGCCAAATTCTGAATATTCACATCAAAGATTTAGTTTTATCTGTATTATTTCTTTCATCATTTAATTTCAAATTAAAACCAACATTTGTAGGTAATTTGTAGGTGACTTCTTCAGCTTTTGCCTAACAGAATTCTTCTTTCTGATCAAGTTCAGAATAGTTCCATTGATCCATGGCACAGGATTACGACCCTTAAGCGTCTTAGACGGAATAAAATCAGACACAGCAGCAAGGAAAGCGTCTTTCCACTGCTTCCAGTCAGAATTTATATCATCATTGTTTATATATGAAGAAAGATTAATTGCTAACAATGCTGCGCGAAGACCTTCAAAATTGGCCTTATCGTAGTCAAAAACAGATCTATGAACTTTAGCAGGTGCCTTTAAAAAGGTATTGTATTCAAAGAGAACTGTGCAATGATCTGTGAAGAGCCCCGATTGTTCTACAGACAATACATCACTCACAATGATGTGTTCAGGATTTAAGATTTATTCAGTCAGTTCATATTAGGAAGACTGTATACCTTACATTAGTTAGACCTCTCTTTGGTTATGCTACCCAAGTCTGGGCACCACAATTTATAGATCTTATCATTAGAATAGAACGCACTCAAAGGCGTGCACCTAAATATATTCTTAAGTTACCATTTAAATGTACAGAGACATATAGTGATAGGTTAAGAGCGTTACATCTTATTCCCATTACCTATTGGCACGAGTATTTAGATATGTTTTTTTTTTTAAAAAGATGACACATGGGTGGCACGGTGGTGTAGTGGTTAGTGCTGTCGCCTCACAGCAAGAAGGTCCAGGTTCGAGCCCCGTGGCCAGCGAGGGCCTTTCTGTGTGGAGTTTGCATGTTCTCCCCGTGTCCGTGTGGGTTTCCTCTGGATGCTCCGGTTTCCCCCACAGTCCAAAGACATGCAGGTTAGGTTAACTGGTGACTCTAAATTGACCGTAGGTGTGAGTGTGAATGGTTGTCTGTGTCTATGTGTCAGCCCTGTGATGACCTGGCGACTTGTCCAGGGTGAACCCCGCCTTTCGCCCGTAGTCAGCTGGGATAGGCTCCAGCTTGCCTGTGACCCTGTAGAACAGGATATAACGGCTAGAGATAATGAGATGAGAGATGAGAAGATGACACATGGTCTTACAAATGTGTCTTCCTTTGTTCTGCCTGCTTTTCGGTTTACTCGACCTACAAGGTCCTCAAATAGTGATGTAATAAATATAATGTCTGGAAATGTAAAACATCTACTTATCAAAAATCATTTGTAGTCAGGGCTACTAGAATTTGGAACACTCTTGCTGAGGAACTGAACTTGAATATGGACAATCTTAGCTCTTTTAAACACGTAATGCTTAATTATTATTTTTGTGCTTTAAATAACTATGATTGTGACAATCCTCACACCTTTAAATCGATATGCCTTAAATGTAACCTGGCGCATAGCCTTGCACACCCTGTATCATGCTGTCAGTAATTTGAACATTATATTTATTTATTTATTTATTTTTAATATTATGGGTCCACAGTAATTGGCTTTGGCTGTTGTGGTCACCCAGCCTGTGTTTGTTTTTATAAGTGTGTTAAATTTTATACC
The DNA here is from genome assembly GCF_027579695.1 of Neoarius graeffei. NCBI lineage: Eukaryota > Metazoa > Chordata > Actinopteri > Siluriformes > Ariidae > Neoarius > Neoarius graeffei. Next base: position 4,111,879 of record NC_083581.1, read on the forward strand.
TTTTTATTTTTTTGTGTACGTTGTAATGGCAAAGCTAATAAAATAAAAAATTAATAAAATAAAATAAAAAACATCACCATTCAAAACCGTATAGTTTATTGACTGTGAGTATATTTAGTGGGGTACCCCTACAGTACCCAGTTTCTGAGACAGACCCATATATCAATGTTGCTCAAATGTTGCTCGGCACATTCCGAGGTTCCTCGAATAACATGACGATGCTGGGATATGATCAGGTGTCAGGGAGAGATCCTGCTGACATTGAGAAAATATACAACAGAAACCAAAAAGACTTCTAAGAATTCTAAGCGGGCGAGAACATAGACTACCATACTGGCTGAAACAATGAACTAGCAATGAGTGTATGGAAAGCTGTTGTATTTATGCTGTTGGAATTGATGGATGTCAGGTGTGCTGGCTGATCTGCGAGGTCAGAACTAAGAGAATTGTCGGTGAGATTGTGAGGTTGAAAATGTAGCGCATGTATCACCAATACACACTATTAACGCTACTGGACTAGTTCTAGGTTCTAATGGAGTGGGGTAACAAAATAAAGTTAAGCCAGAGACCAGGTACTTTAAATGCAAAAGCCGGCACTTTACTGGAGGTAGACAAAAACAAAACACACATATAACAATCAATAACCCTGCAGGTAACAAAAGAAAAGTTTCACTTTCCACTTTCACCTCTTTTTAGTTTTTTCTCCTAGGTTAGAGATAGTATAGATCAAATAATCCACCCTAGTTAAATGGTTTATTTAGATTAGATAGTTTAGTTATGTTAGACCGGTCTGTATGAAACTCTTATTTTGAGGTTAACAGGTTGTACCTATTTTGGTTCTGTTATCTTCCTGAGTTAACTCTTTTTCCCCTCTTTTCACAGATGAGAAAATCATTACATAATTTCCACATCAACATGAAGTGAAACAATTATCTGTTAGGACTGGGGCTGTTTTGGCCTCTAGAGGCCGCTGTTATTTCTATCTTGTCATGTTTGTTTTGGCCTCTAGAGGCCGCCACTGTGTTTTTGTGTTTGTTTTCATTGCCTGTTTCCTGCCCCGCCCTGTTCCTTAATTAGTGTGTGTATAAATACCCCTCTGTTTGTTCCCTTGTTATGGAGTCTTTTTCCTATGCTATGCCTGTTAGTGCTAGTTCCCTCTGTTCCATGTTCCTTGCCTGTGTCTTTGTGGTTTTTGTACTTTGCTTTCTTTTTGGACCTTTTTGAATTTTGTATTTACCATTTTTGAGATCTTCTGAGCATTTGCATTTTTGCCTTTTCTTTTCTTATTTTTGGACTTTGAACTTTTGGATATTTTTTTTTCCCTTAATCTTCTGAGTGTTTTTTGGATTATACTTGTTGGACTGTAAATATTGTAAATAAACCTTTTTGATACTTTTCTACTTCCGCCTCACGCCTCTGCACTTGAGTCATCCCCCTGGTGGCCTAGTGGGGGTTTGCTGGATTATCACAACAGCGAACCAGGTTCAAATCCCAGCAAAACCCTAACATTATATCTCAAATCATAATGTTTGACAATTATGAAAAACAAAATACAAAATGTAACACTTCAATTCAGAGTCCGAAGTCCAGTTTCCGCATAATCCAGTTCAGTTCAGAATTCAATTTCTATGTATCTTAGTTCGGAGTTCAGGTTCCGTATATCTCAGTTCAGTTCAAAGAAGGAAAAATATCGTCTCAACACTCCTACTGCTCTGGCAGCAAGTTCACCAAGTTCTTGTCTTTAGGAACGAAATCCCCGGGCAGGGCCGTTGACAGCTTTGGCTGGGCCCGGGACAAAATAATCTGAGTGGGCCCACCACACACACACACACGCGCGCACGCACATCGCCACACAGCAACCACCCACACCCAACCCCTCTTTTCACAGTCTCCATTCACTCCAACCCTTAAATAACAGGTATTCCAAGCCCATTATAACAGTCAACCATTTTATTTCAACATATTTTACAGTTTGAACATTTCCTTAATCTGCAACTATTCAGGTGCGAAATGCAATGCGCCAGACTTTTGCTGTGGCAAAGTCGTCAATAAGGTCATTGAAGTCCAGCTTCTTTGCAAGTTCGCGCATAGCCAGCCCATTGAGCCTCTCCTGTGACATATTTGAGCGCAGGTAGTTGATAAACCAAAATGATTGTTTACGGGATGGAACTGGGCCTCAATGAGAACGGAGTTATGGCTTTCCCAAAATCTGAACATAGAAGCATCACCACTAGTCACACACGGACTGGCCATTGGGAGTAGCGGGAGTTTTCCCGGTGGGCTGGTGGTTCAGCGTGGGCCGGCGGAGAAAAAAAAAAAACAGTTGTGCACTGGCCTTTAATATGATAAGCAATGTTAACAGTTTCTTAAGCAATGTTAACAGTTTCTTTAAGAAACTGTTAACATTGCTTATCATATTAAAGGCCAGCGCGCAACTGTAATAAGCAATGTTAACAGTTTCTTAAAGAAACTGTTAACATTACTTATCATATTAAAGGCCAGCGCGCAACTGTTTTTTTTTTTTCTCCGCTGGCCCACACTGAACCACCGGCCCACCGGGAAAACTCCCGCTACTCCCGATGGCCAGTCCGTCTGTGCCACTAGTGATGTGTACAGTGAGTTTTTCAGTGTATTTTTTTGTCTTGTTTTTCATAAACGTCCTTTCCGTACTCGATTTAGAATGTTACAAAAAAAATTGACACCCTCCCAACCACGTAACATTAGCCTATCTGACCTGGGGGCTGACACGTTTATTACGGATAAACCAAAAGGATTACAACGTTCCCTGGATATAGAACTGGACCGAGAAGATTTCAAAATCTTAACGTGTAAGCAACAACAATAAAACAGAGGTTGTTTTATTCATTTAGGGCTTATTAGGCTACTTTCATTAATTGCGCTTTTCATACAGGCCTATCATTTTTCACTTGAGCAAGGGAATTGTTTGAAGAGTATCCAGTCTAAGCGAAAGTTTAATGTTTTGCAACAGACTAACGTCAAAACACCCCATTTATAGCCCATTCGTTACATTAAACTCTATCTAGCTGGCAATTTCACATGCCGTCGTATCTACACGGGATGATTTCCAACAAAATAAGGTTTAATTAACAAGAGGCAGCGTTCCACGGGCTTTCAGCTAACCGGAGTCCAGCTCAGCGCAGCTCAGCAAGCGTGCCTAAAACATTTGGATATGATTGTGGGCCAATGTGCTATTTTTTGCTTCATTGAGATATATGCAACACAGTGTTATTAAACCGATATGTTTATGAAATAATTCAATGCCCTGTGCATTTCAGTGTTCACTCAGTGTACCCTGCTATCCCCTACTTTATAATTATGAATGGCGCGTTGCGCGTGCTGGGGTTACATTACGGGGCTGGAAAAAAGTTATCTGTGTCTTACCTGGCTCAGCTGCCCCACTGCCTTCACCACCTGCTGCATCATCTGAATATTTTCTAAAATAGTGAGCCCCTGAGGCTCTTGGCTTCTTCATCTCTTTTTCTCTTTTCTTTTCTTTGCTCCTGACTTGTGCATGTTGGCAAACGGGCTCGCACGCTTATTGTCGAAACGTTATGATGGAATAGTGCCGTGTTATTTGGCGCCTTAATCAAAGACCAAACCATTTCTGCATTAGGGGTGGTAGGTGGGTTCTTGAATCTATTTTCGAAGACAATAAAGGCAAAAGAACCAGAAATCATTCACTGAATGCAAATATAGCACATTTTTCTCCCCCAAATCAACACATTTTGAAATGAAACAGAATGATTAATGGCATCTTCATGAGGGACCAGTTCTGGGCCCCCCCTCATGCCTGGGCCCGGGACAAAATACCCGGTTGTCCCCCCCTGTCGATGGCCCTGTCCCCGGGTTTGGCTCGCCATCTTGTGTCTCAGATGAGTGTATCGTCTCCGCACACACACACGCTCCACAGAAGAAACTCTTTCTCCCCCCCCAAAAAAAACAAATCTGTCCCTCTGAGTTACATGTTGGTCCTGGGATCGAGATGCTGACCTCTTCTGCTCCTCGGACCTGCCTGATCCATCCTGGTGCCCTGTGTCTGGTTGGAGTCTCATCGCATCGCTCCTGTGGAGGGCGGCCCCATGTGGACAGTTGGGGGTCGTGCCTGGAGGACGCTCTGGACTCTTGCAGTGGTGCTTTTGTGGCTGGGGACTGCAGTTGGCTTGCTGACTTTGGGACTGCAGTTGACTTGCTGACTTTGGGACTGCAGTTATCGTGGGCAGTTTTGCCCTCGGGTTTCTGTCGGTGGGGGGTTTGTGGCATCAATGAGGCTGGCTTTCTGTTAGGACTGTTGATGTTGTGGTCGTGTTGTCTGTTGTTGCCCAGGTGAGGATGGGTCCCCTTTTGGGTCTGGTTCCACTTGAGGTTTCTTCCTCGTGTTGTCTGGTTTTTTTTTTCCTTGCCGCCGTCGCCATGGGCGTGCTCATTGGGGATGAAATTGGCTTGTATTTTGGGTCCTTCAAATTCTATAAAGCTGCTTTGCAACAATGTTTATTGTTAAAAGTGCTATACAAATAAACTTGACTTGACTTTTCTAAGTCCAAACTTCAAACGGGAACACTAAAGAAAAAACCCAACCTGTACAACAAGCCGTAAAAGAGATAAATCATGTAGTCAATATCAATTACTGTGTGTCGTAACGTCACTACTATGTTGTTTAACCAGAGGCCGAAAATGGCAACAGCGGGAGCAGCATCTTTCTCCATCTTCTCTGTCTTGCGTCTCCATCTTTTACATGTAATAAAACTTAACTTCCTCCACCAACACAATATAACACTTTTTTTTTAATTAACAACACAATGTACATTCTTACTCAGTCCCCTTAATAAATGGAAAATATTAACTGATAAAAAGTTTGCACTTATAGCTTTCTCCATACACTCATGTCGTATTAGCTTTTAGCTAGCACCCACAAGCATAAACATTACAATCAAAGTTACGAGGAAACAAGCTGAAACTCGCCAAAACCATTGTGGTTTGATTAGATATGGCCCTCATGAAAGACCAACCACGTAGATATTATTTTTCAGGTCTTAAATCGCTCTCTGCTCCGGTTTCCCCCACAGTTCAAAGACATGCAGGTTAGGTTAACTGGTGACTCTAAATTGAGCGTAGGTGTGAATGTGAGTGTGAATGGTTGTCTGTGTCTATTGGCCCTTTTCCACTACCCTTTTTCAGCTCACTTCAGCTCACTTCAGCCCGACACGGCTCGCGTTTCGACTTCCAAAAAACAGCACGACTCAGCTTGCTTCAGCCCTGCTTAGCCCCTAAAACTCGCACCGTTTTGGAGTGGGGCTGAAGCGAGCCCAACCGAGCCGAGTGAGGCTGGGGGCATGAGCAGACACTCCCCTGTGCACTGATTGGTGAGGAGGAGTGTCCTCACATGCCCACACATGCCCTGCAAGCACGCTGGGATCTGTAAACACCGTAAACCCGGAAGAAGAAGAATTACGAATTACGAGAATTATGAAGCCTTATGCACCTCGCCTCATCTATACGCTCTTGCCAGTATCTGTTGGCGTTGTCGGTGACAACAAGCCACAGAACCAAGACCAGCAACACTAACGACTCCATGTCCTCCATGTTTATTGTTTACTATTCGGGTCATGAGACTACCGCTTAAAAGGTCACTGATGTCACTGTTTGCGCTGCTTAACGACATCACGTAACATCCACCCACTTTCACTAACTCCACCCAATGTGTCAACCCACTTCCAGCCATCACGGTTCAGCGCGGTTGTAGTCGAAATGCAACTCCAACAGCCCCACTCAGCTCGACTCAGCCCAGCTCAGCACGGCACGGCTCAGCCCAACTCAGCCGCGTTTGTAGTGGAAAAGCAGCATATGTGTCAGCCCTGTGATGACCTGGCGACTTGTCCAGGGTGTACCCCGCCTTTCGCCCGTAGTCAGCTGGGATAGGCTCCAGCTTGCCTGCGACCCTGTAGAAGGATAAAGCGGCTAGAGATAATGAGATGAGATGAGAAATCGCTCTCTGTAAAATTATTCTTTAATTTGTTTCTCTGCTGGTCTCATCTGCTACGTCACCAAGGGCCATGAGTCTCTTAGAGGGACAGTATCATTACAGCATCTTATAGCTTTATTTTTAAACATTCCTATTAACTTATTATCACACTGTTTTTAACTGACTCTTATTTAATCAAATCTGACATTTTAACTGTCTTAGCTTATTTATGCATTTTAATGAATTTTTTATATTTATTCACATTTTAATGTGGGTTACACAAAGTTTATATTTAGAATGTCAGGCTTATTTGCAAGGTTGTGAGATTTATAGCTGAGGTAGTGAGGTTTATAGTTAAGGTTGTGACATTTGTAGATCAGGAGTGAGAGTTACAGTATACCTGTGGTTGCAAGGTTTTTATTCAAGGTTTATAGGTGAAGTTGCAGGGTTTATATGTGAAATATGTCAACTTTATTACTGAGCCAGTGAGGATTTGTTGAGATTGTTTTGAGGTTTATCGGTGAAAAATGAGGTTTATAGATGAGGTTGCGAGGTTTATAGGTGAGTAGTGAGGTTTATATGCGAGGCTGTGAGGCGTATAGGTGGAATTATGAGGTTTATAGGTGAGGTTTTGAGGTTTATAGGTGAACACTGAGGTTAACAGATGAAATTGTGAGGCTTATAGGTGAGTAGTGAGGCTTATATATGAGGCTGTAAGGGGCATAGATGGAATTATGAGGTTTATCGGTGGGTTTTTTTTGCGAGATTTACAGGTGAAATGTTGAGATTTATAGGTAAGGTTGTGAGGTTCATAAAATTTTGACCCAGTTGTATTGCACTAGCTGTTGTAAGCTAAAAGAGACAGACAGGAAGTGGAGGCTTGCTCCTGACCCCACCTGTTCCTGTAAAAGGGATCATAACAAGCGCCACTGTAAATATTTTAGCAGGCAGTGAGAGCTAGAGAGAGAGAGAGAGAGAGAGAGAGAAGGTGTGTGTGTGACAGAGACAGAGAGAGAGAGGGAGATTTACATAATAGGAGGTTGTTCTGTCTGACCTAAAGTTATGTTGTAGACTTTAGCTAACTTTAATGAAATACACTTCCATCATTATTAATTAATACAACTGAACCCAAATTGGTCGCAGTGCTACAAACTCTTTATCTGATGGAAATGCCAATAAGCTAATAAATAAATTTCACTGGACTTTCATTATAATTTTATTTATTTTAAAGATTTTTGGGGGGCTTTTTCCACCTTTATTGGATAGGACAGTGTAGAGACAGGAAATGAATGGGAGAGAGAGACAGGGAGGGAAATGACCTTGGGTCGGAATCGAACCCGGGTCCCTGGATTTATGGTATGGCACCTTATCCAATTGAGCCACAATGTCCCCATAATTTTATTTATTATTTAAAATTTCTTCCCTTTTTCAGTGCTGCTCTGATATAAAAAACCATAGTTAAATAATACTGGCTGGCTTTTTTTCATGGTATATCAGATGTATTCCATTCAGCTAGCATGATACTGAACGAGTTGAAGACGAGTAGCTGAATGGAATATATCTGATATACCACGAAAAAAGCCAGTCAATATTATTATTATTCATACACATTCTCTTCATATCAGCATTCTCAAAGGCCAATGCTAGCTGACCTGTGACTCGGTGCTGTTAGTCCAGTTCCCTTCCAGCCAGCACAGCAGTAGCATTAGCGAAGGCCAACACTAGCTTACCCACGACTCAGTGCTGTTAGCAGGGCAGTGCAGTTACTGTACCTTCCAGCCGGTGTAGTGTTAGTGAAGGCACAGTGAAGCTGAATATTATTATTTTCCCTGTGTAATCTACTTAGTTACTTTTAAAATCAACATCAATAACCGCACACAACGGAGCGACCTGGCAACCAAAATTCTCTCAAAATCTTCCATTCTTAATTTCCCTGAGGGAACCCGCCCAAAGGGATCAATAAAGTTTTATCTAATCTAATCTAATCTAATCTAATCTAATCTAATCTAATCTAATCTAATCTAATCTAATCTAAGCAAACCTGATGACCATGTTTATTTACAAACTGTCACAGTCACTCGCTAGCATGGAAGTTTTACATCTCTAACGTCTCTTTTCCAGTTTTTTGATGTCTATTGGTATGTTATTCTCTTGTAAATATGCATGAAGAATATATAATGAAGTTTTTGTAGCCTTTCAGGTGTTCAGCACGTCTTCAGTTTCAGTTTTCAGTTTATTTATTTAGTGCTTAATCCTAGCAGTAGCACTGGATTAGCCTCGTCTTCTCTCTTTCCCGGTGGACAAAGAAATGATTGTGCGCATGCGTAGCAGAAAAGTTTTGTCATTGGATCTTCGTGTGTGATGCTGTGTTGTCTTGACAACGTGCAATATTGTAACAATATTGCGTGCTCATTCTCCATTGGGAAGAACAGCGTAATACACAGAGAATGAGTGATATGATAACAATATTGCATGCCATCAATAAACCCACTAGAAGGGAATAGAACACATTTTTGTTCCTTTGAAAAAGTGTCCTGTATGGATAATAATTCCTGATATTTCACTCTGATGACATCAATCCCAGTGTTTTTTCTGCTGACTAGACACCCGTTGTCAAAATGGAGAACCAGTACAAAATTAAAATTTTTTGGATTAACTTGTAGGGTTTTTTGTTTGTTTGTTTGTTTGTTTGTTTGTTTGTTTGTTTTTTGTGAATGTGTCCATATAATATAAAGAACATTACACTGTGGCATGAAGATATGAAGTTTATCTTCTTGTGTTGGAAATATTTTCACTCATTCACTTCACTCACTTGTGATATATAAATTCAGCACTCGAAGATAAACTTCATATCTTCACGCCACCATGTAATATCCTCTATATATTTATATTATATTTAACTGTTATTCCATGAAATCGAGCCATATATGAGCTGATAGCCAACAAGGAGCGTAGCACCGAGTTGTCTATAATCCATATACGATGAGATTGAGTGGAATAACTATTTTATTCTATCCACATTCACTGGATTTTGAGAAACAGAGCATTTTTATTTTTATGTTTTGCTAATTCCATAAATAAAAACTTTATACAAAATGCCTGACAAAATTATTTCTGCTTAGAATGTAAACACCCCTCCTAAAACTGCCACCTTATTGTGGTGGAGGGGTTTATGTGCTTGAATGATCCTAGGAGCTATGTTGTTGGGGGCATTATGCCCCTGTTAGGGTCTCCCAAGGCAGACAGGTCCTAGGTGACAGGCCAGACTAAGAGCAGTTCACCAAAACCCCTTATGGATAACAATCTATCAAGGACCGTGACATCACCCGGTATAGCGCAGCCGGGGCCCCACCCTGGAGCCAGGCCCGGGGTTGGGGCTTGTATGTGAGCGCTTGGTGGCCGGGCCTTTGCCCACGGGTCCCAGCTGGGCTCAGCCCAAAGCGGTGACGTGGGCCCGACCTCCTGTGGGTTCACCACCCACAGAAGTAGCCGTAGGGGGCTGGTGCAGTGTGGATTGGGCGGCAGTCAAAGGCAGGGGCCTCAACGACCTGATCCCCAAACACAGCGGCTAGCTGTTGGGACATGGAATGTCACTTCGCTGGGAGGGAAAGAGCCTGAGTTTGTGTGGGAGGTTGAGAGGTACCGGCTAGAGATAGTCAGGCTCACCTACATGCACAGCCTGGTCTCCGGAAGTGGAGCTGGACTCTCCACTTCTCTGGAGTCGCCCATAGTGAGTGGCGGCGGGCTGGTGTGGGCTTGCTTATAGCTCCCCAGTTCAGCCACCATGTGTTGGAGTTTACCCCATTGAATGAGAGGGTCGCTTCTCTGCGCCTTAGGATCGGGGAGAGGGCTCTTGCTGTTGTTTGTGCCTACAGGCCGAATAGCAGTATAGAGTATCCGGCCTTCTTGGAGTCCCTGGGAGAGGTACTCAGAGGTGCTCAGACTGGGGACTCCATTGTTCTACTGGGGGATTTCAACGCTCACGTGGGTGACGACAGTGACACTTGGAGGGGCGTGATTGGGAGGAACAGCCTCCCCGATCTGAACCCAAGTGGTGTTTTGTTATTGGACTTCTGTGCTAGTCACGGTTTGTCCATAACGAACACCATGTTCAAGCATAGGGGTGTCCATAAGTGCACGTGGCACCAGGACACCTTAGGTCGGAGGTCGATCAACTTTGTTGTTGTTTCATCGGATCTCTGGCCCTATGTCTTGGACACTTGGGTGAAGAGAGGGGCTGAGCTGTCAACTGATCACCACCTGGTGGTGAGTTGGATCCGCTGGTGGAGGAGGAAGCCAGACAGACCTGGCAGGCCCAAACGTATGGTGAGGGTCTGCTGGGAACGTCTGGCCGAGCACTCTGTCTGGGAGGTCTTTAACTCCCACCTCCGGGAGAGCTTCTCCCAGCTTCTGAGGGAGGCGGGGGACATTGAGTCTGAGTGGACCATGTTCTCTACCTCCATTGTAGACGCGGCTGTTCGGAGCCGTGGCCGCAAGGTCTCCGGTGCCTGTCGTGGCGGCAATCCCCGAACCCGGTGGTGGACACCGGAAGTAAGGGATGCCATCAAGCTGAAAAAGGAGTCCTATTGGGCCATGTTGGCCTCTGGGACTCCTGAGGCAGCCGATGGGTATCAGCAGGCCAAGCATGCCGCTGCTCGGGCAGTTGCAGAGGCAAAAACTCAGAACTGGGAGGAGTTCGGTAAGGCCATGGAGGAGGACTCGAAGAAATTCTGGCAAACCATCTGGCACCTCAGGAGGGGGAAGCAGTACTCTGCCAACACTGTTTACAGTGCGGGTGGGGAGCTGTTGACCTCGACTGGGGACATTGTCAGGCGGTGGAAGGAATACTTCGAGGATCTCCTCAATCCCACTGTCACGTCTTCCATTGAGGAAGCGGAGGCTGATGACTCAGAGGTGGACTCGTCCATTACCCAAGCCGAAGTCATTGAGGTGGTTAGCAAGCTCCTCGGTGGCAAAGCACCGGGGGTGGATGAGATCCACCCCGAGTATCTCAAGTCTCTGGATGTTGTGGGGCTGTCTTGGCTGACACGCCTCTGCAACATCACGTGGCGGTCGGGGACAGTGCCTCTGGAGTGGCAGACTGGGGTGGTGGTCCCTCGTTTTAAGAAAGGGGACCGGAGAGTGTGCTCCAATTATAGAAGAATCACACTTCTCAGCCTCCCAGGGAAGGTTTACTCCAGGGTACTGGAGAGGAGAATTCAGCCAATAGTCGAACCTCGGATCCAGGAGGAACAATGCGGTTTTTGTCCTGGTCGTGGAACACTGGACCAGCTCTATACCCTTCATAGGGTGCTCGAGGGTTCATTGGAGTTTTCCCAACCAGTCCACATGTGCTTTGTGGATTTGGAGAAGGCATTTGACCGTGTCCCTCGTGATATTCTGTGGGGGTGCTTCGGGAGTATGGGGTTCAGGGCTCTTTGCTAAGGGCTGTCCGGTCCCTGTACGAACGGAGCAGGAGTCTGGTTTGCATTGTCGGCAGTAAGTCAGACCTGTTCCCAGTGCATGTTGGACTCCGGCAGGGCTGCCCTTTTTCACCAGTTCTGTTCATAATCTTTATGGACAGAATTTCTAGGTGCAGCCAGGGGCCGGAAGGAATCCTGTTTGAGAACCACAGGATTTCATCTCTGCTTTTCGCAGATGATGTTGTCCTGTTGGCTTCTTCAAACAAGGACCTTCAGCATGCACTGGGGCAGGTTTCAGTCAAGTGTGAAGCAGCTGGGATGAGAATCAGCGCCTCCAAGTCAGAGGCCATGGTTCTCGACCGGAAAAGGGTGGCTTGCCCTCTCCAGGTTGGTGGAGAAGTCCTGCCTCAAGTGGAGGAGTTTAAGTATCTCAGGATCTTGTTCACAAGTGAGGGAAGGATAGAGCGTGAGATCGACAGGTGAATCAGTGCAGCCTCCGCAGTGATACAGTTGCTTTACCGGTCCATCGTGGTGAAGAACGAGCTGAGCCAAAAGGCGAAGCTCTTGATTTACCGGTCGATCTACGTTCTGACTCTCACCTATGGTCATGAGCTTTGGGTAATGACCGAAAGAACAAGATCACGGATGCAAGCGGCCGAAATGAGTTTCCTTTGCAGGGTGGCTTGGCGCTCCCTTAGAGATAGGGTGAGAAGCACAGTCACTCGGGAGGAGCTCAGAGTAGAGGCGCTGCTCCTCCACATCGAGAGGTATCAGCTGAGGTGGCTCAGGCATCTCTTTCGGATGCCTCCTGGATGCCTCCCTGGGGAGGTGTTCCAGGCATGTCCCCCCAGGAGGAGGCCCCGGGGAAGACCCAGGACACGCTGGAGGGACTATGTCTCTCGGCTGGCCTGGGAACGCCTCGGTGTTCTTCCCGAGGAGCTGGCCGAGGTGTCTGGGGAAAGGGAAGTTTGGGCTTCCATGCTCAGACTGCTGCCTCCGCGACCCGGCCCCGGATAAGTGGAAGATGATGAGACGAGAGAATGTAAACAAACCGACAAAATGACAGGAGCAATTTGTGAAAATGCGATAATAATTCTTGAAAAATAAAAAAAGATAAGTTCTTACCATCAAATACTTTCATTCCATATTTTGTTGCTTTTTAATTTTGGGGGGGGGTCTTCTACTTCTTTAGGGTTTTCTGGCAGTTGGCAAATCAACTTAAAGGTGCATTACCACCACCAAATGGGCTGGAGTGTGGAACAGGAGATGGGGGGAACTATATTCTTTTAGCTATTTCTATTTCTTTTAAATACTTGATAATTTTTTTTTCAAGTAGAGTTTTTATTTCATCCTCCGCTGGTTCAGCAACATGTGCCGCCATTTTGTTTTTCTCTACTCACAGTATATGAGCTGATAGCCTAGTCGTAGAGTAGCCAATCAGAGTGCTTGATTGCTCATCTCATCTCATTATCTCTAGCCGCTTTATCCTGTTCTACAGGGTCGCAGGCAAGCTGGAGCCTATCCCAGCTGACTACGGGCGAAAGGCGGGGTACACCCCGGACAAGTCGCCAGGTCATCACAGGGCTGACACATAGACACAGACAACCATTCACACTCACATTCACACCTACGCTCAATTTCGAGTCACCAGTTAACCTAACCTGCATGTCTTTGGACTGTGGGGGAAGCCGGAGCACCCGGAGGAAACCCACGTGGACACGGGGAGAACATGCAAACTCCGCACAGAAAGGCCCTCGCCGGCCCCGGGGCTCGAACCCAGGACCTTCTTGCTGTGAGCGCTAACCACTACACCACCGTGCCGCCTTGATTGCTCATATCCAGTGAATTTGTTTTATCTTTTATCATTGATCATATCATTTATCGGTTCATCAGGAATGAGAATGAATCCTAAACAAGAATAAATTTTTCATTTTCATTTTAAATGAATGATAATTTATTAATAAATACATTTTATTATATTTGCATTTTATTCTCGTCTCGTCTCATCTTCATCCACTTATCCGGGGCCGGGTCGCGGAGGCAGCAGTCTGAGCATGGAAGCCCAAACTTCCCTTTCCCCAGACACCTTGGCCAGCTCCTCGGGAAGAACACTGAGGTGTTCCCAGGCCAGCCGAGAGACATAGTCCCTCCAGCGTGTCCTGGGTCTTCCCCGGGGCCTCCTCCCGGGGGGACATGCCTGGATCACCTCCCCAGGGAGGCGTCCAGGAGGCATCCGAAAGAGATGCCCGAGCCACCTCAGCTGATTCCTCTCGATGTGGAGGAGCAGTGCCTCTACTCCGAGCTCCTCCTGAGTGACTGTGCTTCTCACCCTATCTCTAAGGGAGCGCCCAGCCACCCTGCGAAGGAAACTCATTTCGGCCGCTTGTATCCACGATCTTGTTCGGTGAGCCCATGGAGGAGGACTATTGGTCGGCCTCGAAGAAATTCTGGCATTTTATTCTACTTTGCTCAATTTTAAAACTGATCTGCCAAAAGAACAAGACAATTAAAAGCTTCAAGACGACCATTAACAGACATAATATAATCATATATAATGTTGCTTGACAATAATTTTAATAAATGTATTAAATAGTGTAAAGAAAATGAAAATGAACGTAACTACGCTGTTATTTTCTTTCATGATAGATTTTTTTGCAGCTCAGAAAGAATGGAATGTAAACAAAAAAAGCAATGTTGTTAAACTAAGGCAACACTAATGGCATAAAAACAATGAAAACACGAAAGAAAATAGTGCAATTTTAGCACAAATACAAACATAAAATAATAAAAACAGATACTACATTAATGCAACTTATTATGGAAATTATAGCGTTTATTTAAGATTTCACCACCCACTTATTCTGATGTAGTAAATAAGTAAATTAAAGCAGTAAATAAAATAAAGAATCAGGAGAAAATCCTTTATATTCAGTTCTTTGACACATTCAGAGGTGGAGCTCTTAAATATTCAATAAAAGCACTGAATGAACTCGTTTATATCAAATGGAGTTGTAAAGTCTGGCCTTTTAGACCATCAGGGATGTGAGACTTCTCTCTATCTTCCCTCTATCTGCCTGATCCAGAGCCTTATATCAACCCATCACACACACACACACACACACACACACACACACACACACACACACACACACACACTTACTGTGGTCTTCTCATAAACATCAGCTGTAAATCTGGGCTCAAAGTGGTCAGGGATTCTACACACACACTACAGATTCTTCTCCAGTTCTATTTAAATTTATTTATTTGGAATCTTTGCATGTTCTTGTGTCAGAAAAGTTCGAATGAAAGCTTCACAGCACTGATACTGGAGACTCCTTCCATAAATGTTCAATAAACAGCTTCATATCAACAGTATCAACAATTACACGCTTTTTTCCGTTTATGTTTACATGCCACATCTGCCATGATGTCTCACTGAATGAGCTGTTGCTACAGAAACGGTAACAGACAAGATGGACTGCATTAATTCTTAATAAACCTGTGATGTATCATTAGTGCAGAGCTGCTGTTATGGAAAATTAATCCGCATCCTTCTGACCAATCCGAATGCAGAATTCAACAGTGCTGTGGTGTAAGAGTAAAATATCATCCCTGCGGTACGGCTTTCTCTTCCGTTTCCTCCCTTGTGAGACATAAACCACCCACTTCCTGTCTTCCTGTCCCAAATCTCCGCCTCTTCCTCCTTCCCTAAAGCCGAGCTGAAATACGGCCCAGTGTAACGATCCTCTAAATTAACTCCTTCTCATCCTGCCGTTTCTCAATGACCATCATTAGCATATAATAGGTGTGGAAATGAGACGAGGCCATGTGTGCCCTGCGGCACCCAGCATCTGCCCCGGGCTTTAATCACACACCCAAAGTTCATCCTTATAAACTTGTCACCCTGCTGCCAAATTAACTGGCTACCTTTTAGATAATGGATCTGCTACCTGTGGGCTTCCTGTCACTCTGGAAACCTCCCTGTGCTGGCTACACACACACACACACACACACACACACACCGCCCTCCTGGCACTCTCTCACTGAATGATACGCTTCCAGTAATGGCAGACTTGGCTCCTTACTCGTCCAAATGCCTTTTACTTATTTAAACTGTTTGCTTTAAACGCCATCGAAGCCAATTAAGGGAGGCATAATTCAGGCAGATGGGAAGAAAAGAGCAAGCCGGCCAACTTCCACTTCCTCTTCCAAGAAATCTTCTTATACCATCAGAAAAGAAAATAATGAAAAAGATGACTTACATGAAATGGAAAATATAATTTTTTAGCTATTATATAAAAACATTCACACTGATATATATAATAAAATAATAAAAATAAAGTAAAATACATATTTATTTTTTGCAATTTGAGAAATTGGTGTGTGAACACTCAGATTTATAAATAAGCAGTTTTATTTTATTACTTTATTGCTGCGTGTGAGTGGGAATGCTTTTCAAAAATATACATTTTTACCTCTTAAAAAAAACAGTGTATGAAAATCACTTACTCCAACGTTCAGATATTTATTTATTTTTAATTTGTTATATACCTGAGTTTTGATGTTTTTAATGATGTAAAGTTTGACCTTTTTTTCTTTTTAGAAATTGGTGTATTTAAACCCAACACTCATATTTAAAAAATGGTTACTTTTTTATTATTTATTTTATTTTACTTGAGTGAAAAACAAATCCTATTTTGCAATTTTTAAAACACTAATATAATAATAACAACAACAACAACAATAATAATAATAATAATAATAATAATAATAATAATAATAATAATAGGAAGAAGAAGAGAATTTTGGCTATTTGAGGAATTGTATAAAAAAATTTTATTGTTATGTAAAATGTTTTCCAAACTGACAAAGATATTTAAATGAATGAATAAATAAATAAAATGTAAAAATAATTTTTAAAAATAGAATAAAAAATATTGCAGCTATTACTGTATGAGAAACAATCACAGCACAACTCATAAATAAAATAACAATTAAAATGATAAATATTTTTAAACTATTGTTAAAAGAAAAAAATTCCCCCAAACTTAATTAAGCAAAATAAAATAATTCTTATTATTAATATCTAAATTACATTTGCTGCTATGTGAGAAATGATTGTATAAATCTCATCAACAGCAACACTCACGATTTTTCCACACAATATTTTTCCACAGAATTACGAATCTTCACTAGCGTGATAAGCTAATCGTCTTACCACATACATCATGACTGCAAACGAGGTACAGTTAATATTAGCGATGCTAACTAGCTAGCTGGCTAATGATGGAAGAGTGCTTCATGAAGGTCGCTGACTAATTTAGATGAGCTTGATAAACTGTTTTATTGTGCAACTGATGCTAATATTTTATGCTAATCATTACATTGAGGTGAAAAAAAGGTTATAAACAGCTTTGCTGCATAAAACATCAAACACACTTTTAAAGAAAAGGGACTAAAGGAAAGATGTCATTCCTGCACATACTGCATTTATCCTACTATGAATTTCAGAGAGAGAGAGAGAGAGAGAGAGAGAGAGAGAGGCTCTCTCATTTTAACAGGCCGTTAATAAATGCGATCGTAAATGGGACTTGTCACCGCACACCACGCCGGTCAATATCTCAGCTGGCAGGTGCTGTGGGTCGTGTGCACGTCAGCACCGTGATGGATACGTGCCCAATAATTGATGTAGGGGGCGCCCTTATTGTCACGTTCACACCTGACTCTATTCCCTATTAAACGCTGTTTGCCTTAAGTACCACCCTGCGCAATTACACATGGGGGGAGGGGTTAAAGCAGAGACATGTAAAGACAGTGTGTGAGACTGGTGTTGGAAACTAATCAGTGATGAGGTGGTGTGATGAAGCAGAGTTACAGTTACCATCATCCTGACAACATGAACTAAAGTGGCCTGTGGAACTGTTAGTCCTAGTGATGGAGGCGTGGCCTGTGGAACTGTTAGTCCTAGTGATGGATGCGTGGCCTGTGGAACTGTTAGTCCTAGTGATGGAGGCGTGGCCTGTGGAACTGTTAGTCCTAGTGATGGAGGCGTGGCCTGTGGAACTGTTAGTCCTAATGATGGAGGTGTGGCCTGTGGAACTGTTAGTCCTAGTGATGGAGGCGTGGCCTGTGGAACTGTTAGTCCTAGTGATGGAGGTGTGGCCTGTGGAACTGTTAGTCCTAGTGATGGAGGCGTGGCCTGTGGAACTGTTAGTCCTAATGATGGAGGTGTGGTCTGTGGAACTGTTAGTCCGAGTAAAGGAGGCATGGCCTGTGGAACTGGTGAAGGAGGCTTGGTCTGTGGATCTGTTAGTCCTAGTGATGGAGGTGTGGCCTGTGGAACTGATAGTCTGAGTAAAGGAGGCGTGGCCTGTGGAACTGTTAGTCCTAGTGATGGAGGTGTGGCCTGTGGAACTGTTAGTCAGAGTAAAGGAGGCGTGGCCTGTGGAACTGTTAGTCCTCGTGATGGAGGTGTGGCCTGTGGAACTGTTAGTCATCGTGATGGAGGTGTGGCCTATGGAACAGTTAGTCCTAGTGATGGAGGTGTGGCCTGTGGAACTGTTAGTCCGAGTAAAGGAGGCGTGGCCTGTGGAACTGGTGAAGGAGGCTTGGTCTGTGGATCTGTTAGTCCTAGTGATGGAGGTGTGGCCTGTGGAACTGATAGTCTGAGTAAAGGAGGCGTGGCCTGTGGAACTGTTAGTCCTAGTGATGGAGGTGTGGCCTGTGGAACTGTTAGTCAGAGTAAAGGAGGCGTGGCCTGTGGAACTGTTAGTCCTCGTGATGGAGGTGTGGCCTGTGGAACTGTTAGTCATCGTGATGGAGGTGTGGCCTATGGAACAGTTAGTCCTAGTGATGGAGGTGTGGCCTGTGGAACTGTTAGTCAGAGTAAAGGAGGCGTGGCCTGTGGAACTGTTAGTCCTCGTGATGGAGGTGTGGCCTGTGGAACTGTTAGTCAGAGTAAAGGAGGCGTGGCCTGTGGAACTGTTAGTCCTCATGATGGAGGTGTGGCCTGTGGAACTGTTAGTCATCATGATGGAGGTGTGGCCTATGGAACAGTTAGTCCTAGTGATGGAGGTGTGGCCTGTGGAACTGTTAGTCAGAGTAAAGGAGGCGTGGCCTGTGGAACTGTTAGTCCTCGTGATGGAGGTGTGGCCTGTGGAACTGTTAGTCATCGTGATGGAGGTGTGGCCTATGGAACAGTTAGTCCTAGTGATGGAGGTGTGGCCTGTGGAACTGTTAGTCCGAGTAAAGGAGGCGTGGCCTGTGGAACTGTTAGTCCAAGTGAAGGAGGCGTGGCCTCTCCTCCTCACTTATGCTTTTTATACGCTGATATTTTCTCCCTACTGCAAACTGATTCAGCTGTGAGTTAGACTTTATATAAATAAACATCAGAAAAAGAGACATTTAAATTTGTTATTCAGCGTTTTATTGTGAAAAAGTCATCATAAATAGATGAAAGGACACTCAGAGCCGCGCCTGGAGCTTCACATTAATATCAGTAACAAAATGGAAATGCAATCGCGAGCTAAAGAAGTTGCAGAATTTAAATCTACAGCTGATAGCGAATCTGCAGATAGAGGAGAAGATTCTGGGGAAATGTTAAACTCCAACATCTGCCACACGACACATGAGAGATTTTCACAGAAGTGTCTTTCTGTCGCTGTAGGATCCAAACAGGGATGAAACTTTGGACCCTTGTCATGTTGTAATTGTGAAACTCTGAAAGAGCTGCAATTGCACATTTCTGACACGCAGCACTGCTTTTCAGCGTCTGATCAAAGCTCCACGTCTGATAACCGAATCAATTTTTGGGGGGTTTCTTTTGTTTTTCCGCTGAATGATGCACGTTTAAGCTGTAACCTTCAGGCACTGAGCAAAAAAAAAGGAGGGAGGAGGAATGGTGAAGGGGAGAAAATGTGCTTTTATTACTCAAGGAAATGTAAAAAAAAGGATAAAAAAAATCAATAATGTTAACGCAAGTCGTATGTGAGGAGTTGAGAGCTGGAAATCAGGTGGTGATTAAAATATGAAATGTTTTAGCAGGAAAGGATGGAGCAGGGAGAGAAAAGAGAAGTGCCTGAGAGAAGGAGAGATTAAAAGATTACGTGTCTGTCTTCTTCTCAGCTTCTTGTCCTTCAGGATTGAAGGGTCTGTCTGCCGTCCTGCCACTTTTCCCCTTTGTTTACGGAGCTCCAGAACAGAGAGAGAGAGAGAGAGAGAGAGAATTAAGTGCAAAATAATCATTACAGTCAATGCCACAGATGATAAAGGTTTTTTTTTTTCCCCTAACGTTCAATCAGCAGCAGGATGAGCTAATGGGAAAGAAAATAAAAATACTAAATGAGATGGTGATTAGCTTTATTTCCATCCAAAGCTATTGCTGATTTAACTCTTTGGTATCTGGCTATACATTTCTACATTCAGTGATTCCATAATATTCCATAAACCATTTCTATTCCAGATAAATTCAAACCGTATCCCGATGAACTGAGCTTCCCGGTTTTTTGGGGGGGGTTTTTTGAGAACCTGTGCCCCCAAATCAGGGCTTTAATCTCCTGATGTGTCAATCAATAAATTATTCAAATAAAACTGAACCACATGAAAATGTTTGAAGGTATCATTTCTGAGCATTTTTTAACATAGTTACTGGGAGACCAAATGGTCTCCCTTACCCCTTTTCCACCAAATCAGTTCCAGGGCTGGTTCGGGGCCAGTGCTGGTGCTGGTTCACAACTTGTTCAACTTGCGAGCCAGCTGAGAACCAGTTTGCTTTTCCATAGCTCGCAGTGCTAAGAGGAGTCACGTCATTACGTCGCTGTATACGTCATTACGTCACTATATACGTCAGTTACGTCGCTACATTTGCATAAACCTTGGCGCGAATATCGAAGCAAAAACAACACGGAAAAAGCAGCAGCAGCAGCAACAACAATAATAATAATGGATGACTTCGCGTTTGTACACCTGCTGCTTCTCATTGCTTAAAAATGGTGATCTTTCGCGGTCTTTTTATTGTTGTTGGTCTTAAGAACTCCGCCCCCCCGCTGACGTACGCGGTTCTTTCCTCTGGCCCAGCAGAGAGTTGGTGCTAGCCTGGAACCGTTTTTTCTGGCCCCAGAGCCAGTTCTTTGTCAGTGGAAACAGAAAACCCGGTTCCAAACTAAGAACTGGCCCCGAACCAGCCCTGGAACTGCTTTGGTGGAAAAGGGGCACCAGTGGCCAGATTTGGTCTCCTAGTCAATGCCAAACCAGCTT